>NW_027062975.1:0-58805 GCF_032884065.1 Artemia franciscana
TTTTTTACAATTGTACTTCATCAGTGATAGCAATTTTACCTTCGTCATATGCTGGCAGTCCCCGTCATATGCATGAATATGCTCAAGATGCTATTGCGTATGTTCGTCTCTATGGTCGTCCAGATTTATTTATTACATTTACATGTAATCAATCTTGGGACGAGATAATGCAGCTTTTACTTCAAGGACAATCGGCGGTTCATAGACATGACATTACGGCCCGTGTCTTCCGGCAAAGTTGAAATCATTGATAAACTACATAGTAAAACTTGAAGTGTTTGGGTCAGTGCGATGCTGGATGCACTCAGTGGAATGGCAAAAACGAGGTTTGTCACAGGCACATGTACTAATCTGGCTACATAAAAAATTACTTCGAACGAAATTGATGATGTGATTTCCGCTGAAATACCTGATGAAAATATCGATAAGGGGTTACATGATATTATTGTAAAAAATATGATACATGGACCTTGCGGTGCACTGAACAAAAATTCACCATGCATGGCCAAAGGAAGGTGCACAAAGCAATATCCTCGACTTTTAGTATCCAACACAATTACTGGCAATGACGGTTACCCACAATATAGAAGAAGATCTACTGAAGATGGCGGTAAAACAGCAATAATAAAGAAGCGTAACGGTACCACCATCGAAGTAGATAACCAGTGGGTTGTTCCATATTCCCCATTATTATCAAAAACATTTAATACACACATAAACGTTGAATACTGTAACTCCGTAAAGGCAATCAAATACATATGTAAATACGTCAACAAAGGCAGTGACATGGCAGTTTATGGCTTGCAGCCCGAAATCAAAGATATCGACGAAATCGTACAATGTCAGGCTGGAAGATACATAAGCAGAAATGAAGCTGTTTTGCGAATTCATTCATTTCCGATACGTGAACGTAGTCCAGCTGTTGTTCACTTAGCGGTACACTTACAGAATGGTCAACGTGTTTATTTCTCGGAAACCAACGTGCAACAAAGAGCCCTGAATCCACCGAATACAAAGTTAACCGCTTTCTTTTCGCTTTGCAAAAATGATTCTTTGCAAAAAAACTGCTGTATACTGAAGTGCCTTCGTATTACACGTGGAATACTAAAAATAAAGTATTTGAACGTCGAAAACAGGGTAAGTCAGTCGACGGCCAACCTACCATCTTCAAAGATACCACGATAGGAAGACTCTACACCATTCACCCCAATCAACATGAATGCTTCTTTCTACGCCTGCTTTTGGTGAATGTACCCGGTCCGACATCCTTTGAGTATTTAAGAGCTGTAAACGGTACTATACATGACACTTACCGTAGTGCATTCCAAGCTCTGAAGTTATTGGAGAATGACCAACACTGGGATAACTGCATCAATGACGCGTGCGAAACGTCAACCCCAAGTCAAATTCGTGCATTGTTTGGCATCATTTTAACAACTTGCTCTCCATCAGCTCCTACAGAGTTATGGGAAAAATATAAGTCAAAATGTCCAAAGATATACTCCATCGAAAACAGTTAGAGACGTCAGATATGACTTTTGATTTTACATCAGAAATTTATAACTACACTTTAGTTATTATAGAAGATTTGTGCGTACGTATGGCAAACAAACCTCTTCAGGATTTGGGAATGCCTTCACCTAACCGTATCGCTGCTGTTTCGACATGTGTAGAATTGGATCGTGAACAAAGTTACAGTACGAGTGATCTATTGTCGTATGTACAAAATAACATTTCCAAGTTAACGTCGGAACAAAAAGACATTTATGATACGATAACGCATTTTGTCGATAACAACGTTGGAGAAATTTTCTTTTTGGATGCGCCAGGAGGTACTGGTAAAACATTCGTGATAAAACTAATTCTGGCATCAATTCGATCAAAAAATGATATAGCGTTGGTAATTGCGTCGTCCGGAATAGCCGCAACATTGCTGCCTGATGGAAGAACTGCTCATTCCGCTTTGAAATTGCCTCTGAATTTGCATTTTACAGAAACTCCCACGTGCAATATTTCCAAATCATCTGGGATGGGTAAAGTATTGCAGCAATGCAAACTTATTATTTGGGATGAGTGCACAATGGCACACAAAAAAACCGCTCGAGGCTCTGGATCAATGCTTGAAAGATTTGCGAGGGAAGTCGAAACCCTTTGGCAGCAGATTAATATTGCTTGCGGGAGATTTCAGGCAAACATTACCTATAATACCTAGATCAACTCCTGCAGACGAAATGAATGCTTGCCTGAAAAATTCTAATTTATGGGCACACGTAAAAACATTAAAATTAACTACAAATATGCGTGTCCGATTGCAAAACGATGACTCTGGTCAAACATTTTCAGATCAATTGCTGGCAATTGGAAACGGAAAGCTCCCAGTAGACTCAATTTCAGGACGTATACAACTACCTGCTGATTTCTGTAATTTAGTGACGTCCAAAAATGAATTGATTGAAAAAGTATTTCCGAATATTCTAAAATATTATAAAAATAATAAATGGCTAAATGAAAGAGCGATTCTCGCACCCAAAAATATAGACGTCCATGAAATCAACAATATTGTTTTGACCAAGATTCGAGACCAGGCAGTCCTTTACAAGTCAGTCGACACAGTTTTGGAACCAAATGAAACGGTTAATTATCCATCTGAATTTTTAAATTCCGTGGATCTTTCAGGGTTTCTAAAAATAGGCGTACCAATAATACTTTTAAGAAATATCAACCCACCAAAGCTTTGCAATGGCACGTGACTTGCCGTAAAAAAAAAAATGTAAAACCTAATTGAGGCCACAATCTTGACAGGGCCTTTTGAGGGTGAGGCTGTTCTTATTCCACGCATTCCCATGATTCCAATGGATCTGCCTTTTCAATTTAAAAGATTGCAATTCCCAATTCGATTAGCATTTGCAATCACCATTAACAAAGCTCAAGGTCAATCATTAGAAAAATGTGGTATAGATCTTAATACTGATTGTATTTCCCATGGACAATTGTACGTTGCATGTTCGAGGGTCGGTAAACCTGACAATCTATTTATATGCAGCGACAATTGGACAGCGAAGAATGTTGTATATTCGCAAGTTTTACGCAGTTAATTTGTATTGTATCTATCTATCTATCTATCTATATAAAAACGAGTTGTGTGTATGCATGTTTGCTTGTTTTTAAAAAGAGCGTTTGCATATGACGTCATTATTAGTACATACGGCTTTGTATATGCACAGACAATGGGGAAGCCAAGAATGTTGTATATTCGCAATTTTTACGTAGTTTGAAACACATATATAAATCTATCTATATTCACAGGTGGGACACAGGGACACAACTACAATGGCGCGTAACTAATATGGCGCGTAACGACTTACGCGCGCGGGGGGGCTTGGGGGTGCGCGAAGCGCCCCACCAACTAGGTGTTGGGGTGGCGCAGAGTCCCACCCCAACAGCTAGTATATATATATATATATATATATATATATATATATATATATATATATATATATATATATATATATATATATATATATATATATATATATATATATATATATATATATATATATATATATATATGTTTTTAACCATGTAAAACTTGCGAATATACAATATTCTTCGCTGTCCCATTGTCTGTCCATATAAATAGATTGTCAGGTTTACCGACTCTTGAACATACAACATATAATTGCCCATGGGAAAACAATCCGTATTCAGATCTATACCTCGTTATTCTAATGATTGCCCTTGAGCTTTGTTGACCGTGATTGCTAATTGAACATTCCCTGTGTCCCCATCGTCATTTATATATCCCCCTGTGCCCCCCAGCTTGCCTGTTGTAGTTGTGTCCCTGTGTCCCGGTCGTCATTGTGTTGCGGAGCAACACTACTGCTTTCGTAGTTTTTTGGGTTTTTTTTCACCGTGATCAGCGACCTTTAGCTCCGAAGTGGTAAGAGTTAAAAATTTGAGATTTTTCAGAGGGAAGGGAAACGTGAAACAGAGTAAAAAAGTTCTAGAGAAGTTCCTAAAATTTCTAACAGTTTTCCATAAAAAAAATAGAACGGTTTTTTTCTTAGAAACTGTGCGTTCGATGTTTGGCGTCAAGTTAAGACGACCCTAGTTTCGGAAATAAACTTGTTAGAAATACAGTTATGCTGAACTCATGTAGAACTTTCATTTGTCTCTTCGAGAACCGGAGCACAAAATTCCGTAGCTCTTACAGATTTCCCGGAAATAATTCCGGAAAAGTCCATCTCGTTCCGATTTTTTTTGGAATTTTCTCAAATTTTCGATTTTGATGTTTCTTATATTTTTATCGAGTAGTGCTATGAAAAGTATTCAAGAAGAAGTGAAGTGTTCTATATACCAAGTTGCTTCGTTCTCTAAGAAATAATTTTCGAAGTTTCGACGTTCTAGAGGTAACTTCTGTTCTGGACCAGCTAGAATTTTTTTTCCAACGCGGTTCGACAGGTCTCGATCTCCTAACAACTGGAGCTTACAATACTTTTTCCGAAATAAAATTCCTTCTTTGGGTTTTTCTATTTGGAAGTTCTGTCATGCCCTCGGGGCAATTTAAATTTTTTGGTGAATTTGGTTTGTTTTATATTTTCCTAGTTTAGACCATCAAAAATTAAGCAGAAAACTATAAGACGTTATTTCCGTATCTCTTTCAGATTTCCCGGAAATAGCAACTGTGTCCCGTAGGGCACAGTTGCACGTGTTGCTCCGCAACTGTGCCCTAAGGAACAGGGCACAGTTGCTGCAACACTTCCCGTTGCACAGGCAACGGAGGTCTAGTTTATATTTCCTGTGTCCCAGTCGTCATTTGTGTCCTGGTGTCTCGGTCTGTAATTTCTCTTTGAGTATCCTGGTCGTCATTTATATTTCCTGTATCCCGGTCGTCATTTGTGTCCCGGTCTGTAGTGTCATCTTATAATGACAAATATAATACAAAGCCTTATATACTTATAACGACGTCATATGCAAACCCACAAACAAACAAACATGCATACATACAACTTATTTTTATGTATATAGATATAGTTTCTTTTTTAGTTTTTTTTTAGTTTTGTCTTTTTTTTTAGTTTTGTAGCTTTTTAGTTATTTTATTTTTTTATTTTTAATTTTTTATTTTTTCCATTTTTTCCTTTTATTAGTTTTTTTTTAGGTTTTTTCTTTTTTTAGCTTTTTTAGTTTTTTTAGCTTTTTTCTTTTAAGTTTTCTCCTTTTTTTATTTTTTTTTGTTTTTTTTATTTTTTCGGTTTTTTATTTTTTTGTTTTTTTTAGTTTTTTTTTTAGTTTCTTACCTTTTTTAACTTTTTAGTTTTTTTTTAGTTTTTTTCTTTTTACTTTTTTTAGTTTTTTACCTTTTTTTCTTTTTTAGTTTTTTTTTCTTATTATTTTTCAGACGTCATATTCGGACAAACAAACACACATATGCGGACAAACTTATAACTTATTCTTATATATACATATACATGACGTCATAATGCTCAATCCTTATAATGACGTCAGTCGACAAACATGACGTCAGTCGACAAACAACTTCATGGCGTCATAATGTTCAATCCTTATAATGACGTCATTCGACAAACACAGTCGACAGTTGACAAACATGACGTCAGTAAACAAACAACTTATTTATATATATATATATACTAGCTGTTGGGGTGGCGCTTCGCGCCACCCCAACACCTAGTTGGTGGGGGCGCTTCGCGCCCCCCCCAAGCCCCCCCGCGCGCGTAAGTCGTTACGCGCCATAATAGTTACGCGCCATTGTAGTTGTGTCCCTATGTCCCACCTGTGAATATAGATATATATATATATATATATATATATATATATATATATATATATATATATATATATATATATATACATATATATATGGTTTTAACTACGTAAAACTTGCGAATATACAACATTCTTTGCTGTCCCATTGTCTTTGCATATAAATAGATTGTCAGGTTTACCGACTCTTGAACATGCAACATATAATGGTCCATGGGAAAACAATCTGTATTCAGATCTATACCTCATGATTCTAATGATTGCCCTTGAGCTTTGTTGATGGTGATCGCTAATCGACCATTCCCTGTCCCGGTGTCCCGGTCGTCATTTACATCCCCCTGTTTCCCCCGGTGTCCCCGTTGTAGTTGTGTCCCTGTGTCCCGGTCGTCATTTATATTCCCTGTGTCCCGGTCGTCATTTGTATCCCGGTGTCCCGGTCTGTATATACATTCGTTTTTTAGTTTTGTTTTTCTCCTTTATTTTTTTCCTTTTTTTTCTTTTTTAGCTTATTTAGATTTTTAGATTTTTTAGTTTTTTTATTAGTTTTTAGTTTTTTTTTCTTTTTAGTTTTTTTGTCCCGGTCGTCATTTATATCCCCCTGTTTCCCCCGGTGTCCCCGTTGTAGTTGTGTCCCTGTGTCCCGGTCGTCATTTATATTCCCTGTGTCCCGGTCGTCATTTGTATCCCGGTGTACCGGTCTGTATATACATTCGTTTTTTAGTTTTGTTTTTCTCCTTTATTTTTTTCCTTTTTTTTCTTTTTTAGTTTATTTAGATTTTTAGATTTTTTAGTTTTTTTATTAGTTTTTAGTTTTTTTTTCTTTTTAGTTTTTTTGTAGTTTTTAACTTCTTTTTAGTTTTGTTAATTTTTTTTTTTACTTATGTCCTGGTCGTCATTTATATTCCCTGTGTCCCGGTGCTTTGTTGATTGCTAATCGAACATTCCTTTTGTCCTGGTCGCTTTCTCTTTGAGTGTCGTCATTTATTTTTTTCTTTTTTAGTTCTTTTAGTTTTTACCTTTTTTAGTTTTTTTTAGTTTTTTAGATGAAATTTTTTTTTAGTTTTTTCCTTTTTTTCTTTTTAGTTTTTTATTGGTTTTTACCTTTATGTTAGCTTATTTTTCAGTTTTTTCCTTTTTTTTAGTTTTTTTTTATTTTTTATTTTTTTTAGTGTTTTACCTTTTTTTAGTTTTTTTAGTTTTTTTAGTTTTTTAGTTTTTTAGCTTTTTTACTTTTTTTATTAGTTTTTGGTTTTTTTGTAGTTTTTGCCTTTTTTTTAGTTTTTTCAGTTTTTTTTTTAGTTTTTTATTGGTTTTTACCTTTATTTTAGCTTATTTTTCAGTTTTTTCCTTTTTTTTAGTTTTTTTTTAGTTTTTAGTTTTTTTAATTTTTTACCTTTTTTTAGTTTTTTTTAGTTTTTTTAGTTTTTTAGCTTTTTTATTTTTTTTATTAGTTTTTAGTTTTTTTTGTAGTTTTTGCCTTTTTTTTAGTTTTTTTAGTTTTTTAGCTTTTTTATTAGTTTTTAGTTTTTTTTGTAGTTTTGGCCTTTTTTTAGTTTTTTTAGTTTTTTAGCTTTTTTATTTTTTTTATTAGTTTTTAGTTTTTTTTGTAGTTTTTGCCTTTTTTTAGTTTTTTCAGTTTTGACGTCACCTGATCCAGTTTTTTCAGGTGATGTCAATGATCCACGATCCACAGATCCACAGACAACTTATTTTTATATATATAGATAGTTTTTTTTTACTTATGTCCTGGTCGTCATTTATACTCCCTGTGTCCCGGTGCTTTGTTGATTGCTAATCGAACATTCCTTTTGTCCTGGTCGCTTTCTCTTTGAGTTTCGTCATTTATTTTTTTCTTTTTTAGTTCTTTTAGTTTTTACCTTTTTTAGTTTTTTTTAGTTTTTTAGATGAAAATTTTTTTTAGTTTTTTCCTTTTTTTCTTTTTAGTTTTTTATTGGTTTTTACCTTTATTTTAGCTTATTTTTCAGTTTTTTCCTTTTTTTTAGTTTTTTTTTATTTTTTATTTTTTTAGTTTTTTACCTTTTTTTAGTTTTTTTATTTTTTTTAGTTTTTAGCTTTTTTACTTTTTTTATTAGTTTTTAGTTTTTTTTTGTAGTTTTTGCCTTTTTTTAGTTTTTTCAGTTTTTTTTTAGTTTTTTATTGGTTTTTACCTTTATTTTAGCTTATTTTTCAGTTTTTTCCTTTTTTTTAGTTTTTTTTAGTTTTTAGTTTTTTTCGTTTTTTACCTTTTTTTTAAGTTTTTTTAGTTTTTTTAGTTTTTTAGCTTTTTTATTTTTTTTATTAGTTTTTAGTTTTTTTGTAGTTTTCGCCTTTTTTTAGTTTTTTTAGTTTTTTAGCTTTTTTATTAGTTTTTAGTTTTTTTTGTAGTTTTTGCCTTTTTTTAGTTTTTTTAGTTTTTTAGCTTTTTTATTTTTTTTATTAGTTTTTAGTTTTTTTTGTAGTTTTTGCCTTTTTTAGTTTTTTCAGTTTTGACGTCACCTGATCCAGTTTTTTCAGGTGACGTCACCTGATCCATCCACAGACAGACAGACAACTTATTTTTATATATATAGAAGATATATATATATATATATATATATAAATATATATATATATATATATATATATATATATATATATATATATATATATATATATATATATATATATATATATATATATATATATAGATAGTGTAGATAGAACAGATGGACATGCAACTTATTTTTATATATATTTAAATTCCCATTGTTTCAGCATTAAATTTCAAGGCCTTGCAATTGGGACAAATTTTAGACATAGTCCCGATTTGAACACATCTACTCAATGTATAATCATCGACTGAGCTGTACCTGAATGCCAGGCAATAATTTTCACGTTGCTCTTGTGATTCCTATGCACAATTTTTTTTTGGCATTATCTCTTTGAGCCTCAAGCCTGTTTTCACGTTGTTCTTGTGATTCCTCGGCACGCTTTCTTTTGGCATTATCTCTTTGAGCCGTAGCTCTGTTTTCACGTTGCTCTGGTAATTTCTCGACACGCCTTCGTTGACGAAAATTGGACATTCCTAATCTGGCCCTTTCTCTTTGAACTGCAAGCCTGGTTTTGCTTTCTGTTAACATTCTATCTTTTGACAATAATTGACACTTGGAAAAGTTTTCTTTACGTGCCTAGCATGCTAAAGCTCGATAATTTCTAATAAGCCTCAAACTTTTGGGTATTTGTATTAAGGTTTTCGAATTGCTTTAATCCAATGTCAAAAAATATTGAAATATTTGTAAAATTGCCAGTTTTTTACATTTTAAACAATTTAATAAAATTGAAAGCCTCAATTTTTTTGAAAACTTATTATTCTAAAAAAGTATTATTGAATATTTGACTAAGACAGAGTGGTAAAGAAAATGAAAAAGAACATAATTAATAAGGATTTCTATCTTATCATCACGTGGATACCATGTTAGATTATGGGCCATTGTATGACCAAACGCTGTTTTTGTTATAACTAGATGTTTATATTTGCATCAGTTGTAAATGCATCAGTCTGTAGCCATTACTGTTTTCTTTTCCTAAACCAAATTTTCCTAGGCTAAGATACCATCTATCACTATTTCTACAGACCTGGGCGTAAACATCTCCTAATTAAAACAACATATTTCAACCTGGGACTCTCATATATTCTATAACTGATACCTTGCACTTTTTAGTCATAAAGTCAGCGACTAGTATTCTAAAATTAATACCTCCCAGCCTAACAAAACTTAGCAGCTTCCTCTATCATCATGAGCCTTAGTCCCTGTCTATGCACCCCATTTTACCTACCTCATTAAATATATTCTACATTACCTGATTTCATATTCCGTACCCCTAGAATATGAGTTTTTGAAACTCCTAATGAGTCCAGTTGAATCGTCTGAATTCTTTAGTTAAAATGTTGATATAGTTATAATATAGTTGTAGTATAGTTATTTTTGAACTTTGCAACATTCAAAGCTCCAATTTTCACATTCTTTAAATCACTGATATTATTTTGGCCTCAGAAAAACAATGGTCCCGGATACCAGTGTGGGATGGGGACCAACACATCTTCTCAAGTCTACACCGAAGCGCTTAAACCGGCTTAGAACCGGGAAGCAAGAAGTCCCTGTGACCTCTAGTATGAATTACATAAAAAAAACTAGTTTTCCTAACTAAAAGTAAGGAGCGACATTAAAACTTAAAACGAACAGAAATTACTCCGTATATGAAATGGGTTGTCCCCTCCGCAATCCCTCACTCTTTATGCTAAAGCTTTTAATTGTTTTAAAAAGCAGAATTGTGGTAAAGAGTCAAACTTTAGCGTAAAGAGCGAAGGATTGCAGAGGGGACAACCCATTTCATATACGGAGTAATTTCTGTTCGTTTTAAGTTTTAATGTCGCTCCTTACTTTCAGTTAGAAAAACTAGTTTTTTTTATGTAATTTCTGAATGTTTTTGAATTAATGCATGTTTGATTTTGGCTCTCCACACATAAATTATTAAAATGAAATTTACATTTTAATTCCTTTTTTGGCTAAATGGCTTTCTCTTAGTTCTGATCAAACGATTTTGAGAAATAAGGGATGGGGAAGGAGGCCTAGTTGCCATGCAATTTTTCGGTTACACAAAAAGGCAACTATAAATTTTAATTTTTAACGAATTTTTTTATTAGTAAAAAATATACGTAACTTAAAAATTAACTTACGTAACAAACTTTTATATTCTTAAATTTTTATTATGTATATGAGGGGGTTTGTACCCTTGCTAATACCTCGCTCTTTACACTAAATCGTAAGTTTTGTCCCAATTCCTTAAGAATGACCCCTGAGTCAGAAAGGCAGTAGAATAAATAGTTGAAATTACTAAAAATACTATAGCATAAAGAGCGAGGTATTTATCTCCTCCTAAATACCTCGCTCTTTATGCTAAAGTATTTTTAGAACCCCTCATATGCGTAATAATCTCTGTTCGTTTTAAGTTTCAATGCTACTCCTTGCTTTCAATTGAAAAAACTTTTCCATGTTTATTTTTTCATTTTTTTTTATAGTAATTTTAGAAAATCCTGCGCCCTTTTCATTGAATATCTGTTCCCCCATGACATATTTCACCAGGGAAAGATCCTCCCACATAGCCCCCTCCCCTCAACCCCACCCCCAAAACCAAAAAAAAATCCCCTGAAAACGACTGTACACTTTCCAATAACCATTATTATATGTAAACACTGGTCGAAGTTAGTAACTTGCAGCCCCTCCCCCAGGGACTTTGGGGGAGTAAGTCATTCCCAAAGACGTAGTTATTATGGTTTTTGACTATGCGGAACAAAAAGGCTATCTCAAAATTTTGATCTGTTGACTTTGGAGAAAAAATGAGTGTGGGAGGGGGCCTAGGTGCCCTCCAATTTTTGGTCACTTAAAAAGGGCACTAGAACTTTTCATTTCCGTTAGAATGAGCCCTCTTGCAACATTCTAGGACCACTTGGTCGACACGATGACCCCTGGGGAAAAGAAAAAAAAAACAAATAAACACGCACCCGTGATTTGTGTTCTGGCAAAAAATACGAAATTCCACATTTTTGTAGATAGGAGCTTGAAAATTTTGCTATAGGGTTCTCTGATACGTTGAATGCGATGGTGTGACTTTCGTTAAGATTGTGTGATTTTAGGGGGGTTTTCCCCTATTTTCAAAAATAAGACAAATTTTCTCAGGCTCGTAACTTTTGATGACAAAGATCAAATTTGATGAAACTTATATATTTAAAATCAGTATGAAAATCCAATTCTTTTGATGTATATTTTAGCATCAAAATTCCGTTATTTAGAGTTTCGTTTACTATTGAGCCGGGTCGCTCCTTACTACAGTTCGTTACCACGAACTGTTTGATGGAGGCTTTGTGCAATGGCGGTTCCATCTTGGTCACAACACGGTTTTCAGCACTTGGCGATGCTCCTATAACAACAATAGTCAAAATCCTTTCTTAGGAAAGGATTAGCTTTCGTGGACATCGTCGCTGAGAAAAATCTTCACTTACAAGAGCAGGGTTGAGTTTCTCTTTGGGATCTCGATTGTCAAGCCCGTAGCCAGGAGAGGGCTGTATGTAGATACATGGGAGTTGGAAGGTTATAGCTGGAACATGGCTTCCAGAGAGTGGAGTTGACAGGGTAGGCCTCCAGGAAGAGAGGGGACGGCCAGTGGTAACTCACCTAACTGGCGGCTTTGTAGGAACCTCTTCTACATAGTTTTGAGATTTTCTGTTCTATCCATGTTCTTTTCTTAAGTAAACGTTTGGAAGATAAGGCCTACTCCCTGTGGGGGGGATGATGTTTATGACTGAAGTAGATAGTATAGACGGCTGAGAGTTCTGCGCGGACACTCTTCCTTAGGCGTAGCTTAAGCTGCGGCCTGGGGACAAATAATAACGCTCAAAATAAGCGACAATTTTTGCAATAATATGCCGTCAACTTTTTCTTTGTTATTTAAAATTTACTGTGTTTTGTTTCATTTTGCATGCAATCTATCTCCTCTTTTTTTCGTGTTTTTTCCTAAAAGTATATAAAAATAAACTTATATCTAAAAAAAAAATTCTGAAATATAATCTCTTTCACCCAACCTCAACTGCTATTTGGGCTTCTGCCCTCCCCCCCTCATTGGAAAGTTTTCTACCGGTGCCCTTTTTGAGATTAGTGCGTTAATTAGACTGATTTACAAGACCTGCAGATTCCAAATGTGTATTTTAGCTTTGCCTGAGATAGTAGGAAGATTTAGTGAAGATGTCTTAAATCTCACCAAAAAATTGACTCGGTTATTACTTAGTTTTCAAAAACTTTGTCAATTATATAATTTTGTCCAATAATAAAAAAGCACACCCAAAAAGAGATGCGATCTTGGTGAATTTTGTCTTATAAAATTCTACAGGTGATACAAATTTGAAACGGGGGTCTTGAGGTCCAGTCTACAAAATTTCAAATTTTTAAGGATCATAACATACGAAAGCTTATTTTTTTTTTCATACAGGGCCTATGTCCAGGGGCTTAGAAAGGACGGAAATTTCGAAAATTTTATATTACAAAATTCAAAAGACTAGAGAAATTTGGAACGGAGTCAATCGACAAAATTTAATATTCTTCTACGGAAGGATCATGACATGACAATACTTAGTTGTGCTCTTTTTTCCAGGAGTTATTTTCAGGGGTTTTAAAAGAATGGGATTTTGGCAAATTTTGTATCATAAAATTCAACGGGTTAAAGAAATTTGAAACAGGGTTCAATTGACGAGACTCCGTATTTTTTTATGGAGGGATCGTCACATATGAACACATAAGTTGTTTTTTTCCGGGGTTTAGAAAGGAGGGGTTTTGACAAATTTTGTATAATAAAATTCAATGGGTTAAAAAAATTTGAAACGAGGTTTAATCAACAAAACTCCATATTTTCTTATTGAGGGATCATCACAAACACATAATTTTTTTTTTCTCCGGGGTTGAAAAAGGATGGGATTTTTACAAATTTTGCATCATAAAATTCAACGGGTTAAAGAAACTTGAAATAGGGGTCTATCAACAAAATAGCATATTATTTTATGGAAGGGTTATCACATATGAGTTACTTTTTTTCCATAAATTACTTTCTTTTTCCAGAGATTATCGTATCGTATCAGCAATTGTAGAATATCGTAAAATGAAGTGCTTGACCAATAATGGGAAGGATTAGTGTCATTTGTAATTACGATCGTTATATTTACCAATAAAGGCCACTCTACTGTGCAAGTTTACGACCTGTAAGTAAGAAGCGACTCGGCTAAATAGTAACCGAAACTAAAAAAAACAGAATTTTGATATCAATAGATACATCAGAAGAATCAGCTTATTATGCTGATTCTAAATATACGTAATAATTTCTGTTCGCTTTAAGTTTTAATGTTGCTCCTTACTTTCAGTTGAAAAAAAAATGCTGCCTTATTTAATTTATACAAGATGTAAATAATAAATTTGATCTGGTTCAACTCTTTGGCGAGAAGGAAAACATCGCTTACGAGGCTTATACAACAGCGCCTTGAGAATGTTTTCAATTATAAGAAGGGTTAAAAAGAAAGGTTGACAAATTTCAGATAGAAATTATCGACAGGGTGCTTCCAAGAACTAAAAAAAATTCTAGACTGCGAAAATTACACACCTTTAAATTCTACAAAATAACTGAAGAAAATGTAGAGGAGGAAAGAGAGGCTCGTATGGAAGGCCTCAAAAAAGGCCTCGAATTTCACTCTCTGCTCTTGTCAAAAACAAAAGTGTTGTACACCTCCCTGTCCTCTAATCTGCATTATATTTTACACACACACCCTTCTCCCTCCCTCCTCTTAAAGCAAATGATTTGTTAAATTTAGTTATATTAAAATCCAAGCTTTCTATAAATAATATTATTGAACCACTTTCTATCTCATTGTGATTTTCTACTTTATAAAAAATACTACCCAATCTGGAAAAACACCCTCAAAATTATAAGGGTCTGGATAAAGTGTCTACATTTCTGTTTTGTAGGTAATGCAAGTACACCTCTCCAGACTTTTTGTCTCAGTAAAAACAAAATTGAGATGGATGCTTTTATGCTGTCCTATCTACCCTCAGTCCCGAAATTGTTTTTCAAGAAGGGTCCAAATCTTGCCCACATAGGAGTGGAGTTTTTCAATCGGATCTATGTGGATACTACCATTAGTAAGGGTGGTGAAACAGCTCTAAGGACATAAACATTACGCAAGGTGGTATCAGCCAAGTGAAAATCTGGTAATACGGGGGGTGAACCAGCACCAATTTTTCCTGCTCCCTCTCATCACAGTCATTGTGAGGGGTGGACACTGGATCTTCTAGTACCCTCTCGACCCTGCTAGGTACAACCAGCTTAAGCAGAGGGACCGAAAATTCCGCTTCGAAACCGAGATCCTTGACAAAAGAATAAGTCGAAATTGGAGGAAGCTACATTAATATGACTTACCCCCACACTGAAAACCTAATGCGGTCCACTTTCTACGGGGCCCGTACAGAGACTTTCACAGAATTGGGTCGGTGGCAGTAATACAGGCATCTTCAGGCCGTCACCGTAGACCCCTTGAATCAGTAGTATTGTTGCTAGGGGAACCTAAAATATAATAGCAACTTATTACCCCTTTGAACACTCTTGATTTCACCCTGAAAAGAATAAATTTATCAGAAAAAGAAAATATTATTAGTGAGTGATTTTTCGAGAGCGTAAAATATCCGCTCAGACATAGAGAGACAACGCTAGCACCTAAAAGTTTAACAACCAGAAGTAAAACTGTAAGTTGGGGTAGAGTGGCTATTTGAGCATGGAAACCCCGTACTACTAGCTAAATTATTGAAAACCGGAAATTATTCCTAAAATGGGGGTAGAGTGCCCCCTTTCTCCAACTCTTACCTTTTCAGTCCTGTTATTGCACGGTTCTCAATTGAAATTACGGGTTAAAAATAGACTTACGGAGGGGGTGGTGCTAATACTGTCCATTGTCGGGGTGCTGGTGACTCCATCTCCGAAGATAGTGACCAGCAGCTGATTGATCAATAGATCAAAATCATTTTTGGGAAGCTTGAAAAAAATGAAAATTTATTTTCCCTTGAAAATACTTATGGTGATAATTAGAAAAAGAATATACATTAGGTTGTAAAAATAATATTAACCTGAGGATAAGAATTCTCAAATTCCCCTCATAAGGGCAGCAAACAAGGCCCTCTTTCAACAATGAAACGCTAAGTTTTTTTGCTTCTAAAATATTGTTGGGTAATTCACATAGTTAGGTTTCTTTGAAAAATAGCAAGGACGAAATTTCGACCTCAATATACCCCTAGATAGCAGCATTGGTGAACAAAAATATCTCTAAGTGAATTTTAAAAAATGATTGTTTTCATTTGTAAAAAGGTATGGTTAATCTCTATGAGAATGTATTATTTTTAGGACCAGCTACAACCTAGTTATTCTCCCTTTATTAAGCCAAAAGGAATGTGCTACTTTTGTAATGATGAATAACCTTTCCTGAGGATGAGCAATGCCATCTTCTCTCAAAAGCGTCGAGCAGGGTCTCCGACAGTTCCCAGTTATTTCCTCCCTTTGAAATGGTGCAGTTTTGTTAGCCTGAAAAAGAATATACATTAGGCAGAAAAGCATCAAGTTTTTAAAGCTAATAATTATACCGTCAATAAACACATAATGAGCTTTTTGACAGAATATCAAATAATTTTATTCACAGTAGGACTGGCAACTCCATCTTGCTTGGGGGACAAATTCTTCTCGTGCTTGAAAGCTAAAGGGGCCGTAGAAGGTCCAGCAATTTCCCCATGTATGGAGGTAGCATTCTTGCTGCTTTGCTTGAGCCCTGCGGGTCACAAAGCCCCATCTACTGGCATTGTGGGTAGAGGTGTCATCATTCACCCTCCACCTTTGGATTAGCCTGTAATAAAGATTAAATTTTAGTTTTTGGAATAGTTTGAGCCTCAAAATCATAGTTTTTAACACGTATCGTGTTCCCTACTTAAATTTAACTCATCCCCATTGCCACACCCCTTCTACATTGATTTTAGTAAACCCTCCCTCTCCAACTTAAATTGTTTGTTTTACAAAACTATTTACCTTAGAACCATTCTTTGAAAGATTGTTGCTTGTGCACCGCAAGGGTAAACAAGAAAATTATAAAAGAAAAAATATGTTTTTCAAAGAAAGCTATAGAACCATAATAATAGTAACTGAATACGACAAAAATGAAATATTTTGACAGAAAAGTTTGAATTAATGAGCATCATAGACCATAAGTATTTTTATTTCCTGACTATCAATCTTTTTTATTCTCTCTATATTATGTTATAGTAAAGAAAAAACATTATATTCTTCATAACTATTTTGCTCTTGAACTACAAAATTTCTATACAACACCATTTAAATGCAATAAAAGAATGTTCTAAATTGAAGAATAAATTTCTGGTTTCATCTTATTCTTTTTTTTAATTCGAGTTTAAAAAGCTGTGCATAACCAAAATATACGGCTTCAAAATGGCTGCATATCCCCCTCATACTTGTATGGGAGAGGGGCCTTACACAATAATTCATTATTATGCTCAAAATGACCCTTGTTTACCTATCTTTATTTACTATATAATGCATAAATAAGTTACATTTATGTAATGATTTTACGCTAAAATTCAGTTTGTTATAACCATCTAATCAAACAGTTCGTGGTAACGAACTGTAGTAAGGAGCGACTCGGCTCAATAGTAACCAAAACTCTAAAAAATGGAATTTTGATACCAATACATACATCAAAAGAATCGCATTTTAATGCTGATTTTAAATATATAAGTTTCATCAAGTTTAGTCTTATCCGTCAAAAGTTACGAACCTGAGAAAATTTGCGTTATTTTAGAAAATAGGGGGAAACGAATAGAGTCATAGAACCCTAGAAGTCATAGAATCTTGACGAAAATCACACCATCAGATTCAGCGTATCAGAGAACCCTACTGTAGAAGTTTCAAGCTCCTATCTACAAAAATGTGGAATTTTGTATTTTTTGCCAGAAGGCAGATCACGGATGCGTGTTTATTTGTTTTTTTGTTTGTTTTTTTTTCCAGGGGTGATCGTATTGACCCAGTTGTCCTAGAATGTTGCAAGATGGCTCATTCTAACGGAAATGGAAAGTTCTAGTGCCATTTTTAAGTGACCAAAAAAAATGGAGGGCACCTAGGCCCCCTCCCACGCTAATTATTTTACCAAAGTCAACAGATCAAAATTCTGAGATAGCCATTTTATTCAGCGTAGTCGAAAAACCTTATAACTATGTCTTTGGGGACGACTTACTCCCCCACAGTCCCCGTGGGAGGGGCAACAAGTTAGAAACTTTGACCAGTGCTTACATATAGTAATGGTTATTGGGAAGTGTACAGGCGTTTTCAGGAGGATTTTTTTGGTTGGGGGAGGGGTTGAGAAGAGGGGAATATGCTGGGGGAACTTTCCATCGATAGTTTGTCATGGGGGAAGAAAATTTCCATGAAGGGAGCGCAGGATTTACTAGCATTATTTAAAAAAAAACAATGAAAAGATAAATATGAAAAAGTTCTTTCAGCTGGAAGTAAGGAGCAGCATTAAAACTTAAAACAAACAGAAATTATTACCCATTTGAGGGGCTCACCTCCTCCTAATACCTCGCTCTTTACGCTAAAGTATTTTTAGTAATTTCAACTATTTTGTGATTCTGGGGTCATTCTTAATGAATTGGAACAAAATTTAAGCTTTAGTGTAAAGAGCGAGGATCTGACATGGGGGCGAACCCCCTCATATATGTAATAAAAATATGAGAATACAAAAGTTCTTTACGTAAGCTAATTTATAAGTTACGTAAATCTTTTACTAATAAAAATATTCGTAAAAAATTAAAAATTCTAGTTGCCTTTTTAATTAACCAAAAAATCGGAGGGCAACTAGGCTCCCTCCCCCGCTCTTTTTTTCTCTATATCATTCGATCAAAATTATGAGAAAGCCATCTAGCCAAAAAAAAAATGCAAATTATGTTTTAAATATTCCTCTGCGGAGAGCCAAAATCAAAACATGCATTGATTCAAAAACGTCCAGAAATTAAATAAAAAAACAAGTTTTTTTTAACTGAAATTAAGGAGCGACGTTAAAACTTAAAACGACCAGAAATTACTTCGTATATGAAAGAGGCTGCTTCCTCATCAACGCCCCGCTCTTTACGCTAAAGTTTTTTACTGTTTTAAAAAGAAGAATTGAGAGAAAGAGTCAAACTTTAGCGTAAAGAGCGAGGCGTTGATGAGGAAGCAGCCTCTTTCATATACGAAGTAATTTCTGGTCGTTTTAAGTTTTATTGTCGCTCCTTACTTTCAGTTAAAAAAACTTGTTTTTTTATTTAATTTTCCAAACTATAGCGGATGTAAAAGTCTTTATCGGTCAATGCGGAAAAATGAACCCTTTTGGCTTAACTACAACAGAAGTATCATTAAAGGCTTAGCGTGGATAGTTGGCATACTCTAATCGTATTACAACCTGCCATGTCAAAAAGTTTCGATTTTTCAAAGGGACTTACTGGGGGGATAAGAATTTTACAGGAAAGAATATTCTCATGCCTGAAAATAAAATTAATTTATAATCGATTGAACCAGGCAATAGCAGGAGGGAGGAAGGTTTTACTTGGTA
Organism: Artemia franciscana; assembly: GCF_032884065.1. Classification (NCBI taxonomy): domain Eukaryota; kingdom Metazoa; phylum Arthropoda; class Branchiopoda; order Anostraca; family Artemiidae; genus Artemia; species Artemia franciscana. The sequence goes on from NW_027062975.1 coordinate 18,995, forward strand.
ATTTCATTTAGAGAATTACATCAGATCTTATTTTACTATAATCTCGCCCTGTTTTTATGGGGGAATGGGGATCACTTCTTTAATATACATAAGCTAACCTGTTGGTATCTTCAGGTACCATAAAAGGTACCATTTTTATTTTAGGTATATACTTTAAAAAATTGATTTGTGCTTTCAGTCATCTCGATTCTGGGACTGATGAATTTTCTCTCCAGATACCAGGTTTTATAGCCTCGAGAGCAAAGGAAATTACTCGGTCCCAGTACGATAATAGCAAACTCTTGTATAAAGGGAATCTCCTGGTTACATTGGAAAACTTATAGATGTCTAGACCACGTAACGGCTAATCTTTGTTCTTGGAAAATCAGTACATAATAGGACACCTTTGTTTATTTTAGCAGCAATGAAGACAAAGGGCCTCTGTGTAAACCAGAAAAATAACTATCTAAATATTGGAGTAAGAGCAATTTGGACTAGGTTTCTACTTGGAGACCCTTCGGTTTTTAAGCAATTAACATAACAATGAAAAGAAAAAACTATAAATATAACACCTATGTTTGCATGATAATAACGATGTCTTCAAGTTCCCCTTTGGTTAGCCCTAAAGTTTTTTTCTTAGGTTCTTAAGCAATTAACATAACATTCAAAGAAAACAATCTCCCACTATGCAATAAATACCTCCCTTTAGTATTACGTAACATAGAAGTGTACTATAGTACTGCTCAAGACCCAAGTGCTCATAATAGCAGATATTGGTAAATAAAATGGTATACCCTCTATGGGCGTCGTGGAAACTGAGACATTTTCATTACTAATACTTACTGTAAGTATAAGTGAATTGAACAGGCCAAAGCCGACACTTCCTCCCTCTGAAGGATAAGCCATGCTCATTGACTATCCGGAGGTGAACGCCTTTTACTCTTCAAAAAAAAATGATGAATCTACTCTCCTGGTTGGCTGCTTGCAGATATTTATATTGATTTAGATATATTACCATACTAAAAATATAAAATTAATTTAATATTAGAAATACACATCTTTATTCGATAATTAAAAGTAGTAAAATATCTATAATAAGACACTGTGATCGACCACAGTTGCAGTTTCCAGAATCCTCGCAGGAACAGACCTATAGCCTACAGCCTAGACGTCATGTCCTTTGAGGTGGTATATCCTTAACACCTTAGAAATGACGGTATGTACGCTCTAGGCGTCATGATTTTAGCAATGAAAATCTGTACACCCTACACATTCTGGAGGTCAACTTGCCCCCCCTCTCTAACATTCAAATTGCGAGAGTCATTTTGTTACCAATAGTACAAAAATCATATGACAATGTCTTTATGATTGACACAATCCCAAACAACCCATGGGTAAGGGTTGTTAATTATGCTCCAGGGCGTGAAGGGGTCTTATGGAACGGGTAATCGTATAAAATATGGATTGAGTGGAGCTAATTTGATTGGATATCCGAAGTTTTAGTGTCCTTTTTATGAGTAAAAATTACTGGTGGGCAATCAGCCACCACCCAAGCCTGTCATTTCCCAAAATATATCTAATAAAAATTTTAAGAGATCTTGTTTGTTAATCCTTGTTAAGGGTCCAGTAATTATGTCTTTGGAGATGTCAACCTGCTCACAGTCCTCGGGATAGGGGCTGTAAGCTCGGCGATTCGTTCATTGTTTACGCGTAGTGTATGTTATTGAGAAAGGTATGCATTTTGAATCTTTACTTTCCAAGAAGACAGATTACATTCATATTTAGCCTTTCAGAGATTATTGAGGTGAGTGTCGCACTAAATCAAAACACGTTATGTGTATTAGGATTGTCAAAAGGGTGCAACACGGGAATAACTCAGTATTTTAATTTGGAAATTCAGGAAATGATAAGGGATATGATCAAAGAAGCAATATTTATATGCTACCAATACTACTACAACTACCACCACTACTTCTACCAGACTACTCCATTTACAGTATTGAGGCTAAATTCGAACTAAATCAAAGACGCTTTATGTATGCAAATTGTCAAAACAGCGTATCTCAAGAATTAGTTTGGGTATTAAGTTGGAACTTTCAGAGAATGCTAAAAGGGGAACATCATCTCACCATAAGGCAATTTGTGCACAATACTGCTAACACTGCTGTTACTTTTGCATCTACTGCTACTACTTCTATGACTACTTTTAGTGCAACTACTTGTAAAGCTAAGAGCACTGAGATGAATATTTCAAGAAGTATATGAACATACAGGTTATCAAAAGGACCAATCAGCAATGTCATAGCAACGGCTAATTGTAATAAGTTAAAAGTTCTAGGACATGATGAGAGGAATGTTCTACTGACCAACTGGCAATATGGTAATATTATTACTAGTAATATCAATACTACTACTGTGACTGCTATTACAACTACGTCTAAGGGTATGAAAAGGGTAAAAAAAAGTTCTCTTAAAAAATCCTGCAAACTTTATGAGGACCAGGCCCCCGTCCTCCCTTTAAGTACGCCACTTCCTACTCTTCATGGATTCACTTATTCTTATTTTCTCACTGAAACTCAATATCGATTTACTTTTACGAAGCTTGTTAGCTTGCTTAGCAAACCGAAATCAACAAACCACTGCAACAACATCAGGTTAGATATACACTGATAGGTGGCGCGCCTTCGTGTCGATGGTACAGGTAGCATGTCCTCGTTCTACCGAAATTTTTCACCTACCCAGTGCGTCTTTCATCGGTGGAGTGCCCCTGATAAATCAGTGTGGCGTCTAGTTTTTTGGCTGAATAGTGTAATTTTAGCTTTGACGCCATTCGGCCCCTTTTACTTTAGAAGAAATTTATTATTTTAAAATTATTAGTATAAACTGCATACAGAATATTTTTTGTGCAAATATTTTTTAATTTTGTTGCGTTGTGTGAAATTTTCTTAAATTCCGGTAAAGATAAAACCCCAGTTACTCGCCAAAGAGGGGTCTATCATATACCTTGTGACTGCAGGAATTACTATGCTGGCAGGACACATCAGAATCTAGAAAAACGGCTACACACAAAGCATTAATCTCAAATAGTTCCAACAAGTCCTTCGATTCTGCTTTAGGTTGGCATATATTCAATAATCCCTCCCATACGATACTTTTTGAAAAATCTTCACTCATCAGTAATGATTTGGGGACAAATCAGGTGATTCGGAAATCAATCGAAGTTACTCTCAAAATAAATAATAATATTTCTTTGAACAGGGACTTTGGGGAATAATCACTAAATTCTTTATGCTCAAACTTAATTAAAAATGCTTTAACAAAATATTTTACTAAACAGATTTATAATAGTATTGAAACAGTTACGAAAACACCTTTGAGGCAGGCTGCCAAACATGCAAGGCTTGCAATTGCTCATTTTGCTCTGTTTTGTTTGAGTGAATTTATCATCTCACTTCATTTTGTTTGTCAGTCCTCGCTGACATTCGCTGAAGTAAGGATGCTAGGACTGTTTTACAAAAGTTTCTAAGAAACATTATTAGTTTTAATTCTCATATTTTAATATCAGTTTATTTATATATAAATAAGGCACGTACGCAGGAATTTCTTTCGGGCGGGGCCCAAAACCTTCGAAACAGCAGATATAAAGTAGCATTTTTTTTAAATTTAGTAATGCAAAAAGCACGTATATCGGAAAATACAGAATAACTTTAATTTGTAGTATTGTAGCGGATGGGGTGGGGGAAGAAGACTGAAGCCTCAAAAGTGCGTTTTAGGCTTAGGTTATGTTCATAGCGATTTAGAACCAGTGATTAATCTATTATATCCCACTAAAAGGGAAATTTTAGGGTTAACAGTGCAATATGGGTGCTGTGGGGGGTAGTTCTTCTATTGCAAAAACGTAGATTTTAATGAAAAATGATTGTTTCCAAAATTGATCCATTAAAAGCTGTACTTTATCCTGAAAAGGGGGTATGAATGCCCTGATATCGAGGATAATTCTATTTTGCTGTGAAAATCAAACTCTCTTTACAAAAAAAACAACAGTACAATTGCAAATTACTTCAAAGAGGGTAAAAAATTAGACAGAAAATGGGTTAATAATTGGGCAGTGACTTGACCGGATAATTGCATGCTGTAAAATCCCCCAAAAAAGGTGTCACACATGTATCGAGATTCTTAATAAATGTCCTACTTTTGCCAGAAATCCCAAGAAACCATGGAGAAAATAAACATTTCGCAAAATTTCGTGGGGGGGGGGGGGTCCAAAGGCCCCCCCCCTGAGTACGTACCAGATATAAATATTGTTTTTTCTCGTATTGTGCTGTAGACGGCTTGGACATTGAGCCGATATATCAAAAGATTCGATTTCCACTGTCTTGATTTCTACTTTTTTTTTTGATTTCTTGATTTTTCCCTATTGTCTCTACTTTGTATTTGTATGTTATCTAAGACATTTCAATGAAACCAGTGGGGAAACTCAATAATTGCAACGCGGCAAAAATGACGATTCGCAGCAGACTATTTCAAATTATCAGCCACGAGTAATTTCAGATACATCAAGATACTTTATTAAATAGTCAAATGTACTTCCGGTATTCTCGTGATAAATTGTAGTATCAATTAGCCGATGTTTCTCTCAAGATAATTAGTTTATTTAATCTTGCTAGGCTAAGCCCATTCTGACCTTACTTCCTAATATCTAAAGTAATTCCGTCTTTTTTCCGTGATTTTTTTATATTTTACTACATTAGGCTATACTATTTAGACTAAATTAAATTGGCTCTTCTGGAGGAATTCCCCCTTAGTGTAAAATTCCTCCTGATAACTTCATCTCCCAGAAACTTCCCTAACCATGGAAAATTTCCTAGTGGAAAATCCCCCAGCAAAAAACTCATCTCCCCACTCAAAAATACATACATACTTCCCGATAACAAATACTAAAAGTGAACACGTCTTATAAGTTAAAGACCTTCTCCAGGGGCTTCAGGAGTTCATGATATGTCCAAAAGCATAGTTATTGAACCATTCAACTTTGCTGAAAAATAAGACTCTCAAAATTTTGATTGGACCAATTTGGGAAATGGGGTGGGGTAATGGGGTCTAATCACCCTCCAATATATTTTTCCACTTAAAAACACGTTATAGCATCTAATATACGTTTAAATCAGCCCTCTCCAGATATTCTACGACCATTTGGTCGATATTATCACCATTGGAAAAAAGACAAATCTCGTATCTGAGATGTTTGTTCTAGCAAAATATACACAATTCCACATTTCTTTAGATAGGAGCTTTAAATCTCTGCGATGGGGTTCTGATACGCTGAAACCGATGCTAAAATTTTCATTGAGAAAATTCTTTGACTTTAAGGGTGTGTTTCCCCCTTTTTCGAAAATCAGACACATCTTCTCAGGCTCGTAGCCCTTGGTGGGAGAGACTACAAAACTCAATGAATCTAATATATCTGGAATCATAATAATGAGCTAATTCTTTTAATATATCTATTAGTGTAAAAATTCTGCTTTTTTAGAGTTTCGGTTGCTACTGAGCCATGTCACTCCTTACTTACAGTTGGTTGCGACACACTGTTTGAAATTTTAATTTTTTTTCTTCTTCCTCTTCTTTAAGAACAACTCCTGAAACACATAGTCGTTTCATTAGAATAATTAAGAAGCTTTTTTTTAAACTAAAAACTTTAGCATGAAGAACGGGTTGTTGAGGAGTGGGCAACCCCTCTCATATCCGCAATAGTTTCTGCTCGTTTTAAAGTTGAATGATCCTGCTTACTTTCGGTCGAAAAAGCTTGTTTTTCCTATTTAATAACCCAAGAAATATCTAATCTTGCTAAGATATTAGAAAAATCTTCTTATTTTTGAATATATTAAACGTGCTTTTCATATTAAAAAAAAAAAATAGAAAGCAAATTTCAAAAATTTAATTTGGCTAATAGATAAAGCTGAATTTCAGCTATCAAATTGTGCCTGGATTGTTGTCTAAGATTCTGAATCAGGAAAAAATGGAAATTACGTTCAGCTCGTATATCATACTTAATATGTCCTCCGAAGAATCGCCAAAACTACGATTATAACTCTGTAATGGGGAAGTGATAATGAGAATGGAATAATACGAAATATTATATAGTTATGAATAGGGATATGACTATACATTACTAGCTGTTGGGGTGGCGCTTCACGCCACCCCAACACCTAGTTGGTGGGGGCGCTTCGCCCCCCCCAAGCACCCTGCGCGCGTAAGTCGATACGCGCCATTGTAGTTACGCGCCATTGTAGTTGTGTCCCTGTGTAACACCTATGAATATAGATAGATTTATATATGTATTTTGAACTACGTAAAACTTGCGAATATACAACATTCTTGGCTTTCCCATTGTCTGTGCATATACAAAGCCTTATGTACTTATAACGACGTCATATGCAAACGCTCTTTTTACAAACAAACAAACATGTATCCGCACAACTCGTTTTTATATAGATACATAGATAGATAGATACAATACAAATTAACTGCGTAAAACTTGCGAATATACAACATTCTTCGCTGTCCAATTGTAACTGCATATAAATAGATTGTCAGGTTTACCGACCCTCGAACATGCAACGTACAATTGTCCATGGGAAAAACAATCAGTATTAAGATCAATACCACATTTTTCTAATGATCGACCTTGAGCTTTGTTGGTGGTGATTGCAAATGCTAATCGAATTGGGAAGTGCAATCTTTTAAATTGAAAAGGCAGATCCGTTGGAATCATAAGAATGCGAGGATTAAGAACAGCCTCACCCTCAAAAGGCCCTGTCAAGATTGTGGCCTCTATTACGTTTTCCATTGTTTTTTTACGGCAAGTCGCGTGCCATTGCAAAGCTTTGGTGGGTTGATATTTCTTACCAGTATTATTGGTACGCCTATTTTTAGTTATAGTACGTGTGGTGGAAACCCTGAAAGATCCACGGAATTTAAAAATTCGGATGGATAATTAACCACCTCATTCGGTTCCAAAACTGTGTCGACTGACTTGTAAAGGACTGCCTGTCTCGAATCTTGGTCAAAACAATATTGTTTATTTCGTAGACGTCTATATTTTTGGGTGCAAGAATCGCTCTTTCACCTAGCCATTTATTATTTTTATAATTGTTTAGAATATTCGGAAATACTTTTTCAATCAATTCATTTTTGGACGTCACTAAATTACAGAATTCAGCAGGTAGTTGTATTCGTACTGAAATTGAGTCTACTGGGAGCTTTCCGTTTCCAATTGCCAGCAATTGATCTGAATTTGTTTGACCAGAGTCATCGTTTTGCAATCGGACACGCACATTTGTAGTTAATTTTAATGTTTTTACGTGTGCCCATAAATTAGAATTTTTCAGGCAAGCATTCATTTCGTCTGCAGGGTTTGATCTAGGTATTATAGGTAATATTTGCCTGAAATCTCCCGCAAGCAATATTAATGTGCTGCCAAAGGGTTTCGAATTCCCTCGCAAATCTTTCAAACATTGATCCAGAGCCTCGAGCGATATTTTGTGTGCCATTGTGCATTCGTCCCAAATAATAAGTTTGCATTGCTGCAATACTTTACCCATCCCAGATGATTTAGAAATATTGCACGTGGGAATTTCTGTAGAATGCAAATTCAGAGGCAATTTCAAAGCGGAATGAGCAGTTTTTCCACCAGGCAGCAACGTTGCGGCTATTCCGGACGACGCAATTGCCAATGCTATACAATTTTTTGATCGAATTGATGCCAGAATCAGTTTTATCACAAACGTTTTACCATTACCTCCTGGCGCATCCAAAAAGAAAATTTCTCCAACGTTGTTATCGACACAATGCATTATCGTATCATAAATGTCTTTTTGTTCCGACGTTAACTTGGAAATGTTATTTTGTACATACGACAACAGATCACTCGTACCGTAACTTTGTTCAAGATCCAATTCTAAATATGTCGAAACAGCAGCAGTACGATTAGGTGAAGGCATTCCCAAATCCTGAAGAGGCTTGTTTGCCATACATACGCACAAATCTTATATACGCACAAATAACTAAAGTGTAGTTATAATTTTCTGATGTAAAATCAAAAGTCATATCTGACGTCTCTAACCGTTTTCGATGGATTATATCTTTGGACATTTTTTATTTATATTTTTCCCATAACTCTGTAGGAGCTGATGGAGAGCAAGTTGTTAGTATGATGCCAAACAATGCACGAATTAGACTTGGAGTTGACGTTTCGCACGCGTCATTGATGCAGTTATCCCAGTGTTGGTCATTCTCCAATAAATTCAGAGCTTGGCATGCACTACGGTAAGTTTCATGTATAGTACCGTTTATAGTTATACTCAAAGGACGTCGGACCGAGTACATTCACCAAAAGCAGGCGTAGAAAGAAGCATTCATGTTGATTTGGGTGAACGGTGTAGAGTCTTCCTATCCTTTGAAGATGGTAGGTTGGCCGTCAACTGACTTACCCTGTGTTCGACGTTCAAATACTTTATTTTTAGTATTCCACGTGTAATACGAAGGCACTTCAGTATACAGCAGTTTTTTTGCAAAAGAATCATTTTTGCATAGCGAAAAGAAAGCAGTTAACTTTGTATCCGGTGGATTCAGGGCTCTTTGTTGCACGTTGGTTTCCGAGAAATAAACACGTTGACCATTCTGTAAATGTACCGCTAAGGGAACAACAGCTGGACTACGTTCATGTATCGGAAATGAAAGAATTCGCCAAACAGATTCATTACTGCTTATGTATCTTCCAGCCTAATATTGTACGATTTTGTCGATATCTTTGATTTCGGACTGCAAGCCAAAAACTGCCATGTCACTGCCTTTGTTGACTTATTTACATATGTATTTGATTGCCTTTACGGAATTACAGTATTCAACGTTTATGTGTGCATTAAATGTTTTTGATAATAATGGGGAATATGGAACAACCCACTGGTTATCTACTTCGATGGTGGTACCGTTACGCTTCTTTATTATTGCTGTTTTACCGCCATCTTCAGTAGATATTCTTCTATATTGTGGGTAACCATCATTGCCAGTAATTGTGTTGGATACTAAAAGTCGAGGATATTGCTTTGTGCACCTTCCTTTGGCCATGCATGGTGAATTTTCGTTCAATGCACCGCAAGGTCCATGTATCATATTTTTTACAACAATATCATATAACCCCTTAACGACATTTTCATCATGTATTTCAGAGGAAATCACATCATCAATTTCGTTAAAAGTAATTTTAATATGTAGCCAGATTAGTATATGTGCGTGTGGCAAACCTCGTTTTCGCCATTCCGCTGAGTACATTCAGCATCGCACTGACCCAAACACTTCAAGTTTTACTATGTAGTTTATCAGTGATTTCAACTTTTGCCGGAAGACACGGGCCGTAATATCATGTCTATGAACCGCCGATTATCCTCGAAGTAAAAGCTGCTGTATCTCGTCCCAAGATTGATTACATGTAAATGTAATAAATAAATCTGGACGACCATAGAGACGAACATACGCAATAGCATCTTGAGCATATTCATGCATATGACGGGGACTGCCAGCATATGACGAAGGTAAAATCGTTAATCTTCCAACGTTTGTGGTATTACCGTCATTTACAACTACGTCTCGCAAATGAATGTATTGTTCAGAGCGGAGCTTGGTCTGATTTAGGCGGGTATATAGAAAACGTTCTGATTCAATTTTTGCATACATATCAATGACATATTGGTGAAACAATTGACGGCATTTTAAAATATAATTGTCTTCATCCTGCCAAATCATTAGTCTATAGGAATAATAATGCATTGCACTTCATTTCTTATTCATTTCTTTGTTAGTGGCTGGATTCATCAATTTAATATTAAAGTGATAGCCGTCGGCTCCATCCCAAAAAATGATAGGATATTGTTCTATCATCATCGTAGCATCGATGAGTTTCAGCAATTCTTACCAACTGAGCGTTTCGCTTATGAAGAATAATATCTCGAGGTAAAGACTGATCACCGACCATAACGACTTCCACTTCGTCGATAGTTGGAGCATTGTATCTACGCACATGTTGGCCAGGAGGCGTTTGCCAGCGGAAATAACAATTTTATGCGTATCAGTAGGCATCAAATCGATGGCTGTTTTGAACAGACGCACTAAATTATTATTTTCGTGGAAAAGATGTTGCAATTGGGAAACGATTGTCCTTTCAACGTTGGGAGAAATTTCGCAACGTGCATTCAATTCAGAATTTCTATCACTGATGAAGTACAATTGTAAAAATTTATGATTCTCGCCTGAGAATGGTAGAAGGGACCCTGCTTTATGATACATTTTCACATTTACTTTGAAAGTAGACATAAATTGATCTGGATTTTTGATTTGGGCACCAAACGACGTCATTTGGAAAAATGAGTTATATTTTCTGATCTGTGATAAAAAAACGCTTAGTTTCTGACGTAGTTCCAGTAAGCAAAGTCTTCAATGGCTCTGGTGGTGCAGCCAATAGAGGAAGTTTAACTTTTCCTGAGGCGCAACACATTCCCATTGTTTCACCATTGAATTTCAAGGCCTTGCAATAGGGACAAATTTTAGACATAGTCCCGATTTGAACACATCTACTATAATCATCGACTGGGCTGTACCTGAATGCCAGGCGATAATTTTCAGGTTGCTCTTGTGATTCCTTGGCACGCTTTCTTTTCTTACTTTCTCTATAAGCCACAAGCCTGTTTTCTTGCTGTTCTTGTGATTCCTCGGCACGCCTTCTTTTTTTACTTTCTCTTTCAGCAGCAAGTCTGGTTTCGCGTTGCTCTGGTAGTTCCTCGACATGCCTTCGTTGACGTAAATTGCACATTCCTAATCTGGCATTATCTCTTGAAGCCGCAATCCTGTTTTCACGTTGCTCTTGTGATTCCTCAACACGCCTTCTTTTTTTACTTTTCTCTTTCAGCAGCAAGTCTGGTTTTGTTTTGCTCTGGTAGTTCCTCGACACGCCTTCGTTGACACAAACTGTACATTCCTAATCTGGCGCTTTCTCTTTGAACCGCAAGCCTGGTTTTGCTTTTTGGTAACATTCTATCTTTTTCAATGTTTTTCAATTTGTCAGTGTTCATTCTAACATTGACAGTTAGAAAAATTTTTACGTGCCAAGCATGATAAAACTCAACAATTTATAATAAACCTCAGAATTATAAGTATCTGTTTTAAGGTTTTAGAATTACTTTAATCTATTGTCAAAATATATTGAAATATTTATGCAATAACCAGTTTCTACATTTTTAGTTTCAGTTGCTTTTTCTTCTTTATTTTTCAGACGTCATATGCAAGCCCTCAACACAAAAATACATACAACTTATTTTTATATTTAGATAAGATATAATCTGGCGTAACAGACATAGTGTAACAGACATAACAGACAAACAACTTATTTTTATATATATAGATTCTACAACATTGCTGAATGACTACTGCTATTTTACTGCAATTTTACAAATAGATCTGTATGCAAACGAGTTTATTGTTTTATGTTTTTTTTTGTATCATTTGTGTCCTTAAGCTTGTAAACAAAAAACACAAAAAGTGCAATTGAATGAATGTTTAGAGAAAAATTAAGTTCAATAACTAGGTGTTAAGAATCGATCAAAGACTTTTTTTTAATTTAATTTTTTTATTTTTTTTTTTACCATTTCCAAAGAGTCAAGTTGAAAGGTATGGCTTATTTCGCCCAGAACATCTTATGTTCTTCATCTTATCTATATAACATAATGTCATCTTCTTTGTTTTTACTTACTTTAGCTCGCTCGTTAGCAAGTTAATTACTATTCAAGACTTATTAACGAGTTATTTGATCCTCCACAAATGGAATACATAGACTGGGACTGCTTACACAAAATCAATCCTGCAACAAGGATGCAATAAAAATGAGTCGATTTAACTCATTAACGAGTTAAACAAGGTTTCGTTAATTGGCTCCTTTTTCTTACCAAAAAAAATAATTTCAAAAAAGAATAAAAAGAACATATTACTGATTTCCACGAATAGTTATGCGAAAAAAAGATTTTCTATGTTGCTCAAATGGGGGACCCTAATTCTCCTAATAAGGAATTTTGGCCATGATGATTCCAATATTGAAGTTTTTATTTCGATCCGAACCCCCTTTTTAGGGTTTCACATTATTTGTCTATTTTATTACCCAATAGACTTTTTCATTAACACTTACGGATTAACAGCTATCATTCCTAAATCAGCTTCAAAATGATGATGTTTCCTCACTCGACATTTTTTTAAAATATATTTTAAGATTTTGATCACTATGGGCTAGAATATGTTTCTTGCACTGAAACCACGATTCAAAACTTTTTTTTATATTGATAGATACTTTTGGATCAGCTTCATTCTTTACTAGGTTCCAGTTACTGCTGTTACTATAAATTTGGTCAGTAAAATATTACTACCCACCTTAAAATGGAGGAAAAGAAACGTTTAATATACTGATTTTAAGCCCAAATAAAAAAAATTGTACAAAAATTCTTGACACAAGTTTACAACTTTTATCTCTTATTCTTACTGAAACGGTTAGAAAAATAATCTTAAAAACGAAAAGAAAACAGTCTTGAAAGGCAAATAGCCCTACAAATGAAATGCGAAAGTAGATCGAATAACACAACATATAAATTACATTTGAGATTATGCTTAAGAATAGTTTAGCATTTACAATACTGCTCTTGATTTATTTAATAGTTTTTGCAAGCTCAGTCCCAGTACTGACACCAAATAGTCAAGAATATAAAGGTTTAAAATCTTTCAAACCCCCTGAAGCTCTCCTCAAGACAAAGATTACTGCAACAATTACTTCACCAGCAACTAACCCCACAATTCCTACTATGAATAAAATAGAAGAGCCAACTTCTTGGACCATTAAGATTTCAGCAACCCCTGAAAGACAAACTGCCTTGACAGCAACAGCAATAATACCTACAGAAACTACAACAGCTGAGCCAGATACTTCAATACCTAAGGAAGTACCCACTCAGAAGATGCCTAAAAAGCGAACTGCTCAGCCTGCAATAAGACCATCTGAAGCAGAAGAATATATGGATGAAGAAGAAAATATGTATGATGATATGCATGATGGTACACATGAAGAGAAAGAACAGGGCAATAACAGCACAACCCAATATCAATTTGTATTTAGGACACTTGTATCACATTGGCGTGAAGAAAAGCATAAATATATAAATTTTACCGAAATTCTTAGAAGTATGTTCACCAACAAAGAAAATAAAAGAGATATCTTTAAACTTTTTTCATCATTTTTAGAAAAAAAAACAAAAAATCATTAGGGAACAAAACGATTGGATTAAACACTGGAACAATATATCTGAGAAAGAACTAGAAGAAGAACGACGATTACACCCGAATAGAAACAACGGTCAACAAGGACAAAGATTTAAAGACTTTTTGTCACACGTCGAAACCACTATTACGGACGAAGATTTTAAAAGCGTAGCTGAACGTCATAAAATTTCTGGATTAGCTGACATATTTTCATTTGGAAGTGCAATACTACTGATGATGGACAAGCGAGACAAATCGAAAAAATATCGCAGCATGCTTACTGAATTACTTGAAATCCCAAAAAAAATCTCCTTTGAAATCCCAAGAGAATTATTCGAAATAGATACTCTTAAAGATATAGGTATTCATGAGGATATTTTGAAAAACATACCTCCTAAGACAAATTTCACTAACGAGATGATTGACGGCATAATTGAATTTTTGGAAAAATATAGTGACGGAAGTACTTCTGATGCCTTAACGACAGACGTAAAAGAACTTCTGAGAAGTATTGACAAAAAAGATTTGGAAAATGAAGAAATTAACCATTTCCAGAACATGAATTCTACACAGAACCTTTCAAAAGGAACTGCAAAGGAAGGTTTTGAAAAATTTTTCAAAGACCATCCTAAGGTAGAGACAATAAAAAATTTATATTTTCATGAATATGAGAACGAGCATGGTCCGATAACTGTTGCTTCAATTAAAGATAAGCTTAAAAGTTTTAGAAATTCCGTCGATAAAATTTCATACGTAGCGGAAGATTATGCTAAATATGTCCAGGAAAAAGAGAAAAGGAGAATAATAACACATGTAGGTCTAGATAATACCCAATCATCAAAGGGATCTCAGTATAAGAATCCCACATTTTTGTCAATTATCTTTCTTGTTTTAATAGTCTATCAAATTAACAATTAGGCTATGGCTGATGGGGATATAATTTTCTTTGCTCAAATAGGCTTTACTTATGTGTTGATTTTATATGCTTTATGTCCTACAGTGCAGGGACGTAGTTTGCCAAGGGATAGGGGGTGGGCAACTGCTCCGGACCTCATTTTACTACCCAGACCTCAAAAAAAAACTTTTCAAAACTAAGATAAACCTGCATAATTCAAGCATCCAGAGAAACACGTTAGTTTTCTTTAGTACATCTTTGCCCTTATAATGCTATATGGCTCATTTTTCCTCTTTACTGTTTTTTGACTTGATTTGGGCAAATTCACTCTAAATTTACCTCCCCCCCACCCCCATGAGATTATGCCACTACAGCGGTGATGTGGGTTTGATCTCTGATTGGTAATACGGGACCAAGAGTTCAAATTCAAATGTAACTCGTTCGAACACACTGCAGAGTTCAGATTCGATTCCGGTGATAAGATTTTGCGAAAACGTCTCAATTTTAATCCAAAAAGAAGAAGAAGAAGCAGAATATATAAGGAGATACTACACCGCTATCTATTTCTGTTGAGAGAGCAACAGTTTGGTTTCGTTGGGTTTTTTTTTTCCTACCACCCTGATTTCATCTTATTCCTAGAAAGTGGTAAGGGTCTAACCTCTGGAGTTCTTACGGAAAGTAGGAACCTTCTTGCCTGGGCCCTAAGCGAATGGTTTTTGCTTGTTCTTGAGCCAGAGCCTACAGTCATTTCACTTCACAAGAGAAATGAAGTTTTATAGCCTACAAGCTGTTGGTGTAACACCTAGTTGGTGGGGGCTCTTCTTATCCCCCCAGCCCCCCCACGCGCGTAAGTCGTTACGCGCCATATTAGTTACGCGCCATTGTAGTTGTGTCTCTGCGTCCCACCTGTGAATATAGATAGATACATATATATGTTTTTAACTACGTAAAACTTGCGAATATACAACATTCTTCGCTGTCCCATTGTCTGTGCATATACAAAGCCTTATATACTTATAATGACGTCAAATGCAAACACTATTTTTACAAACAAACTAACATGCATACATACAACTTATTTTTATATAGATAGATAGATATACATATGTATATATATATAAATAAGTTTTATGTGTGTTATGTCTGTCTGTCTGTGTGTCCGCATATGACGACTGAATTATTTCATCATATACCAATTCAAAAACGAATGTATTCAAGCCCGAAGTAGCTGAGTTGGTAACGCGTTATGTTCCAGGTTCTAGGTCCGACAGGTTGCAGGTTCAAACCTTGGCTAGGTAAAAACTAAATAAAAACTAAAAAGAAAAAACTAAAACTAAAAAAAAGACAAAAAAAGGTAGAAACTACAAAAAAAACTAAAAATAAAAAAAAACAAAAACTAATAAAAAAAACTAAAAAAGCTAAAAAACTAAAAAAGAAAAAAAAATAAAAAAGGAAAAAACTGAAAAATAAAGGAGAAAAAAAACTAATAAAAATAAAAATAAAAAAAACTAAAAAAGGTAAAAACCAAAAAAAAAACTAAAAAGAAAAAAAGGGGAAAAACACAACAATTTATTTCATAATATACCAATTCAAAAACGAATGTAAATACAGACCGGGACACCGGGACACAAATGACGACCGGGACACGGACACAACTACAACGAGGACACCGGGGGGCACAGGGGGATATATAAATGACGACGGGGACACAGGGAACGATCGATTAGCAATCACAATCAACAAAGCTCAAGGGCAATCATTAGAACCATGAGACATAACTAAAAAAAATCTAAAAAAAGGTAAAAAACTAAAAACTAAAAAAAAAAATTCAAAAACCAATGTATATACAGACCGGGACACCGGGACACAAATGACGACCGGGACACAGGGAATATAAATGACGACCGGGACATAGGGACACAACTACAACGGGGACGCCGGGGGGCAGAGGGGGATATATAAATGATGACGGCGACACAGGGAATGTTCGATTAGTAATCACCATCAACAAAGCTCAAGGGCAATCATTAGAATCATGAGGTATACCTGAATACGGATTGTTTTTCCCATGAACAATTATATGTTGCATGTTCAAGAGTCAGTAAACCTGACAATCTATTCATATGCACAGACAATGGGACAGCGAAGAATGTTGTATATTCGCAAGTTTTACATAGTTAAAAACACACACATATATATATATATATATATATATATATATATATATATATATATATATATATATATATATATATATATATATATATATATATATATATATATGTATATATATATATATATATATATATTTACAGGTGGGACACAGGGACACAACTACAATGGCGCGTAACTAATATGGCGCGTAACGACTTACGCGCACGAGGAGGGGGCTTGGGGGGGGCAAAGCGCCCCCACCAACTAGGTGTTGGGGTGGCACGAAGCGCCACCCCAACAGCTAGTACAATATATATTAACTACGTAAAACTTGTGAATATACAACATTCTTCGCTGTCCCATTGTCTGTGCATATAAATAAGATTGTCAGGCTCACCGACCCTCGAACATGCAACATACAATTGTCCATGGGAAAAACAATATGTATTAAGATCTACACCACATTTTTCTAATGATTGCCCTTGAGCTTTGTTGATGGTGATTGCAAATGCTAATCGAATTGGGAATTGCAATCTTTTACATTGAAAAGGCAGATTCGTCGGAATCATGGGAATGCGAGGAATAAGAACAGCCTCACCCTCAGAAGGCCCTATCAAGATTGTTGCCTCTATTATGTTTTCCATTGTTTTTGTTTTTTCGGCAAGTTGCGTGCCATTGCAAAGCTTTGGTGGGTTAATATTTCGTAACAGTATTATTGGTACGCCTATTTTTAGATGTAGCACGTGTGGTGGAAATCCTGGGAGATCCACGGAATTTAAAAATTCAGATGGCTAATTAACCGCTTCATTTGGTTCCAGAACTGTGTCGACTGACTTGTAAATGACTGCCTGGTCTCGAATCTTACTCAAAATCATATTGTTGATTTCGTAGACGTCTTTATTCTTGGCTGCCAGAATCGCTCGTTCACATATCCATTTATGATTTTTATAATTGGTTAGAATATTCGGAAATACCTTTTCAACCAATTCATTTTGGACGTCACTAAATTACAGAATTCAGCAAGCAGTTGTATGTGTCCTGAAATTGAGTCTACTGGGAGCTTCCGATTGCCAGCAATTGATCTGAAAATATTTCACCAGAGTAATCGTTTTGCAATCGGACACGCAAATTTATAGTTCATTTTAATGTCTTTACCTGCGCCCATAAATTAGAATTTTTAAGGAAAGCATTCATTTCGTCTGCAGGGGTTGATCTAGGTATTATAAGTAATGTTTGCCTGAAATCTCCCGCAAGCAATATTAATGTGCTGCCAAAGGGTTTCGAATTTCCTCGCAAATCTCGCAATGATTGATCCTGAGGCTCGAGCCATTTTTTGTGTGCCATTGTGCACTCGTCCCAAATAATAAGTTTGCATTGCTGCCATACTTTACCCATCCCAGATGATCCGGAAATATTGCACGTGGGAGTTTCTGTAAAATACAAATTCAGAGGCAATTTCAAAGTGGAATGAGAGGTTCTTCCATCAGGCAGCAACATTGCGGCTTTTCCGGACGACGCAATTACCAACACTATGTTACTTTTTGATCGAATTGATGCCAGAATCAGTGTTATCACAAACGTTTTACCAGTACCTCCTGGCGCATCCAAAAAGAAGATTTCTCCAACGTTGTTATTGACACAATGCACTATCTTATCATAAATGTCTTTTTGGTCAGACGTTAACTTAGAAACATTATTTTGTACCTACGACAATAGATCACTCGTGTTGTAACTTTGTTCACTATTCAATTCTACACATGTCAAAACAGCAGCGTTACGATTAGGTGAAGGCATTCCCAAATCTCGAAGAGGTTTGTTTGCCAAACATTAGCACAAATCTTCAATAATAACTAAAGTGTAGTTATAAATTTCTGACGTAAGATTAAAAGTCATATTTGGCGTCTCTAGCCGTTGTCGATGGAGTATATCCTTGGCCATTTTCGATTTATATTTCTCCCATAACTCTATAGGAGCTGAAGGAGAGCAAGTTGTTAGAATGATTCCAAACAATGCTCGAATTGGACTTGGAGTTGACGTTTCGCACGCGTCATTGATGCCGTTATCCCAGTGTTGGTCATTCTCTAATAAATTCAGAGCTTAGTAGTTTTTTTTGCAAAAGGATCATTTAGACATTACGAAAAGAAAGCAGTTAACGTTGTATCCGGTGGATTCAGGGCTCTTTGTTGCACGTTGGATTCCGAAAAATAAACACGTTGACCATTCTGTAAATGTACCGCTAAGTGAATAACAACTGGAATTCGTTCATGTATCGGAAACGATTGAATTCGCCAAACAGCTTCATTACTGCCTATGTATCTTCCAGCCTGATATTGTACGATTTCGTCGATATCACTGATTTTGGACTGCAAGCCAAAAACTGCCATATCACTGCCTTTGTTGACGTATTTACATATGTATTTGATTGCCTTTACGGAGTTACAGTATTCAACGTTTATGTGTGCATTAAATGTTTTTGATAATTCGATAATTCCAACACCTAGTTGGTGGGGCGCTTCGCGCCCCCCCCCCAATGCCCCCTCGCGCGCGTAAGTCGTTACGCGCCATTGTAGTTGTGTCCCTGCGTCCCACCTGTGAATATAGATAGATTTATATATGTGTTTCAAACTACGTAAAAATTGCGAATATACAACATTCTTGGCTTTCCCATTGTCTGTGCATATACAAAGCCGTATGTACTAATAATGACGTCATATACAAACGCTCTTTTTACAAACAAACAAACATGCATACACACAACTCGTTTTTATATAGATAGATAGATAGATAGATACAATACAAATTAACTGCGTAAAACTTGCGAATATACAACATTCTTCGCTGTCCAATTGTCGCTGCATATAAATAGATTGTCAGGTTTACCGACCCTCGAACATGCAACGTACAATTGTCCATGGGAAAAAAAATCAGTATTAAGATCTATACCACATTTTTCTAATGATTGACCTTGAGCTTTGTTAATGGTGATTGCAAATGCTAATCGAATTGGGAATTGCAATCTTTTAAATTGAAAAGGCAGATCCGTTGGAATCATGGGAATGCGAGGAATAAGAACAGCCTCACCCTCAAAAGGCCCTGTCAAGATTGTGGCCTCTATTAGGTTTTCCATTTTTTTTTTTTACGGCAAGTCGCGTGCCATTGCAAAGCTTTGGTGGGTTGATATTTCTTAAAAGTATTATTGGTACGCCTATTTTTAGTTGTAGCACGTGTGGTGGAAACCCTGAAAAATCTATGGAAATTAAAAATTCAGATGGATAATTAACCTCTTCATTTGGTTCCAAAACTGTGTCGACTGACTTGTAAAGGACTGCCTGGTCTCGAATCTTGGTCAAAACAATATTGTTGATTTCGTGGACGTCTATATTTTTGGGTGCAAGAATCGCTCTTTCACTTAGCCATTTATTATTTTTATAATTTTTTAGAATATTTTGAAATACTTTTTCAATCAATTCATTTTTGGACGTCACTAAATTACAGAAATCAGCAGGTAGTTGTATACGTCCTGAAATTGAGTCTACTGGGAGCTTTCCGTTTCCAATTGCCAGCAATTGATCTGAAAATGTTTGACCAGAGTCATCGTTTTGCAATCGGACACGCATATTTGTAGTTAATTTTAATATTTTTACGTGTGCCCATAAATTAGAATTTTTCAGGCAAGCATTCATTTCGTCTGCAGGAGTTGATCTAGGTATTATAGGTAATGTTTGCCTGAAATCTCCCGCAAGCAATACTAATGTGCTGCCAAAGGGTTTCGACTTCCCTCTCAAATCTTTCAAGCATTGATCCAGAGCCTCGAGCAATTTTTTGTGTGCCATTGTGCACTCATCCCAAATAATAAGTTTGCATTGCTGCAATACTTTACCCATCCCAGATGATTTGGAAATATTGCACGTGGGAGTTTCTGTAGAATGCAAATTCAGAGGCAATTTCAAAGCGGAATAAGCAGTTCTTCCACCAGGCAGCAATGTTGCGGCTATTCCGGACGACGCAATTGCCAACGCTATATCATTTTTTGATCGAATTGATGCCAGAATCAGTTTTATCACAAACGTTTTACCAGTACCTCCTGGCGCATCCAAAAAGAAAATTTCTCCAACGTTGTTATCGACAAAATGCATTATCGTATCATAAATGTCTTTTTGTTCCGACGTTAACTTGGAAATGTTATTTTGTACATACGACAAGAGATCACTCGTACTGTAACTTTGTTCACGATCCAATTCTACACATGTCGAAACAGCAGCGATACGGTTAGGTGAAGGCATTCCCAAATCCTGAAGAGGTTTGTTTGCCATACGTACGCACAAATCTTCTATAATAACTAAAGTGTAGTTATAAATTTCTTATGTAAAATCAAAAGTCATATCTTACGTCTCTAACTGTTTTCATGGAGTATATCTTCGGACATTTTTGACTTATATTTTTCCCATAACTCTGTAGGAGCTGATGGAGAGCAAGTTGTTAAAATGATGCCAAACAATGCACGAATTTGACTTGGGGTTGACGTTTCGCACGCGTCATTGATGCAGTTATCCCAGTGTTGGTCATTCTCCAATAAATTCAGAGCTTGGCATGCACTACGGTAAGTGTCATGTATAGTACCGTTTACAGTTCTCAAATACTCAAAGGATGTCGGACCGGGTAAATTCACCAAAAGCAGGCGTAGAAAGAAGCATTCATGTTGATTGGGGTGAACGGTGTAGAGTCTTCCTATCGTGGTATCTTTGAAGATGGTAGGTTTGCAGTCGACTGACTTACCCTGTTTTCGACGTCCAAATACTTTATTTTTAGTATTCCACGTGCAATACGAAGGCATTTCAGTATACAGCAGTTGTTTTGCAAAAGAATCATTTTTGCAAAGCGAAATAAAAAGCTGTTAATTTTGTATCCGGTGGATTCAGGGCTCTTTGTTGCACGTTGGTTTCCGAGAAATAAACACGTTGACCATTCTGTAAGTGTACCGCTAAGTGAACAACAGCTGGACTACGTTCATGTATCGGAAATGAAAGAATTCGCCAAACAGCTTCATTACTGCTTATGTATCTTCCAGCCTGATATTGTATGATTTCGTCGAAATCTTTGACTTCGGGCTGCAAGCCAAAAACTGCCATGTCACTGCCTTTGTTGACGTATTTACATATGTATTTGATTGCCTTTACGGAGTTACAGTATTCAACGTTTATGTGTTCACTCAATGTTTTTGATAATAATGGGGAATATGGAACAACCCACTGGTTATCTACTTCGATGGTGGTACCGTTGCCATTGTAGGTTCTTCAGTCATTTTACAATTAGAAATTTCTCTTTCAACGGTCTTCTTAAAATTAAAAATTTGTCTTTTAACGATATTCTTAAATACCTGTGTTCTGGTCGTCATTTATATTCCCAGTGTCCCGGTCGTCATTTGTGTCCCGGTATCCCAGTCTGTAATTTCTCTTTGAGTGTCCCGGTCGTTATTTATATTCCCTCTGTCCCGGTCGTCATTTGTGTCCCGGTCTGTAATTTCTCTTTGAGTGTTTTATCTTAATAGTATTTTTTAGTTTTTTACATTTTTTCTTTTTTCAGTTTTCTTTTTCTTCTTTATTTTTCAGCTTCACTATGAAATACATATCGCCGAACCTTTGTTTTTTTAACTAAAATCTGGTAGGCATTGATGACCTTATCCAAGTCAAAATCCCAAACCCAATCATCATCGCTATCATTTTCAGTTTTGATATGTTTTGACTCTCGCTTTCCAGGTGGATTTGAATGACGTCACCGTCGTAGCAAAAATGACGACAACTAACTTGATGACATCAGTCAACACAGAAACATGACGTCACCTGACAGACACACAGACAGACAACTTATTTTTATATATATAGATATATATATATCTATATATATATATATATATATATATATATATATATATATATACTGGCTGTTGGGGTGGCGCTTCGCGCCACCCCAACACCTAGTTGGTGGGGCGCTTCGCGCCCCCCCAAGCCCCTTCGCGCGCGTAAGTCGTTACGCGCCATATTAGTTACGCGCCATTGTAGCTGTGTCCCTGTGTCCCACCTGTGAATAGAGATAGATGTAAATATATATTTTTAACTACGTAAAACATGCGAATATACAACATTCTTCGCGGTCCCATTGTCTGTGCATATAAATAGCATTTATATTCCCTGTGTCCCGGTCGTCATTTGTGTCCTGGTGTCCCAGTTTGTATTTTCTCTTTGAGTGTCCCGGTCGTCATTTGTGTCCCGGTGTCCCGGTCTGTAATTTCTATTCAAACAATCCCTGTGTCTCAGTCGTCAATTATATATCCCACCTGTGCCCCCGGCGTCCCCTTTGTAGTTGTGTCCCTGCGTCCCGGTCGTCATTTATATTCCCGGTCGTGATTTGTGTCCGGGTGTCCCTGTCTGTAATTTTTCTTTGAGGTTCCTGGTCGTCATTTATATTCCCTCTGTGTCGGTCGTCATTTGTGTCCCGGTCTGTAATTTATCTTTGAGTGTTTTTTCTTTTTCTTTTTTTTTAGATTTTTACATTTTTTCAGTTTTTTTTTTCTTCTTTATTTTTCAGCGTCACTATGAAGTACATATCGCCGAACCTTTGTTTTTTAACTTAAATCTGGTAGGCATTGATGACCTTATCCAAGTCAAAATCCCAAACCCAATCATCATCGCTATCATTTTCAGTTTTGATATGTTTTGACTCTCGCTTTCCAGGTGGATTTTCATCTTACTGCGCGGTTTTGCGTTCTTTAGCCTAAAGCCTGTTTCCTTGCTGTTCTTTTGATTCCTCGGCACGCTTTCTTTTCTTACTTTCTCTATCAGCTGCAAGCCTGTTTTCTTGCTGTTCTTGTGATTCCTCGGCACGCTTTCTTTTATTATTTTCTCTATCAGCAGCAAGTTTTTTGGCATAGACTCTTTGAGCAGCTTCCTCGGCTGTTGCCATTGTAGGTTCTTCAGTCATTTTACAATTAAACATTTTTCCGTGAACGCATGTCTTAAATACCATTAATGACGTCACCGTCATAGCAAAAATGACGACAACTAACTTCATGACGTCAGCCGACACAGAAACATGACGTCACCTGCTCCACAGACAGACAGACAGACAACTTATTTTTATATATATATAGATATATATATATATATATATATATATATATATATATATAAGTTGTCTGTGTGTCTGTTTGTCATGTGACGTCATGTTTGTGTGTCGACTGACGTCATGTTTGTCAACTGACGAAATTAAAGACCGGGACATAGGGACACAAATGACGACCGGGACATCTATCTATCTATATATATAAAAATAAGTTGTCTGTGTGTCTGTCGAGTGACGTCCCAAATGTAGGCTTAGAGTCTTTTCAAACTCTGTGAAGTGTGGAAGGTGCAATTGCTTTTTTCATGCAGGAGCGGAAAAATGTGCCAGAATTGATACAGCTAATTGGAGTGAGAGCTGGTGTTGTCCTGACTGGTCCTCTAAGAAAATGCCAATCAATAAGGCAAATTCTTTAAATTCACCTGTTTTACCTTCATCTCGCATCCCTCGTTCTCTAAATTCAAGAGCTAGGATGCTTAATACCTTAAAAAAGCTCAAATCGCCGGTGCTCGCCTCTTCGCAGAAGTAGACTCTAGCCTCTCGCTATTTACAATATGAAGTGACGTCCCCCCCCCCTCTTGAAGTTTCTTGTCAGACTGACTGCCAGACCTTTTCTTCCGTCGACCCATCCTGTACTCTGAACACCACCATTGGAAAATTACGCACCTGCTCACTGTGAGGTATCAGTTCAGGCCGAACCTTGCTCATATGTTACCAGAGAAAATTTAACGTATCCAAATCCCTGTGTTAAAGATTTTGCTTGCCAGACAAATCTTGATATTCTTAAACCATCAAGGAGGCACACTCGTGCCTCTATAAAGAGGCGACACACGACAATGTTAAGCGATCTTGGTTCCAGTGGTTGCAGAGGGATGGGAGGGATGCATTTCGTAGCCCGAGCTCCAACTAAGAAACCTGCAAAATTTCATCCCCCTCCAACTTTTCCTTCATGGGGAAAATCTGGCCGAAAGTTTCGACCCGTCAACCCCAGCCCCCCGTTAACGTTGTCCGATCGGGCTGAAATTCACAAGTTAAGGTCCCCTAGGACCCAGGAGCTTATACGCGAAATTTCAGCTCGATCCGATAATCCCTTCCCTGTTTTCCAGAAACCACGCATAGCCACTTAAAATTCATTTTCTTTTTTTTCCTAGACGCCTACAGGTCACATCCGACATCGGATCTGGGTGTACGAAGACTCATTCGATGTGGAATTCTCCGAGTAACTGCCCTTGAAAGTTTCGTAGGAAAATCTTAACCCCCCGAAAGTTTCGACCCCCTAACCTCACCCCCCCCCCCCCCTTTAACGTAAGCCAGGAGCTTATCCGCGAAATTTCAGCTCGATCCGATAACTCCTTCCCAGTTTTCCAGAAACCACGCATTAGCTACTTAATTAACGTCTCCATAAGAGCCCATGTTAATTTGAAATTTTTTAAATTTATTGAGAAGTTATATTTACACACATGCAAGTGATTAGCTCAGTCGGTAGAGCGTTGGACTTTTAATCCTCTGGTCAAGGGTTCAAGTCCCTTACGGGCAGTTTTTTTCACAACATCAAAAAATTTTTGATAACACCTGGACAGCTTATCATTTGAGAGATAACAGAATATTAGCTTCTTATGAGCAAAAGAAACATTTCGGTCATTCTATCTATTTTTTTCTATTTTATACAATTATTTAAAAGCGGGGGGGGGGGGGGGTTCCTCTCCTAATTCCTGTACGAGGAGTACAGGAATTATTAAATTACATCCACCATGGATTGTAGAAAAACCTACAGAATTAATATGAAAAAAAAATAAACCTGTACAAAAGAGTCTTTAAAAGCGGGGGGTTTGCCTCTCCTAATAGTCTTCTTATAGTCCTAAAAAAACGTACAGAAATAATATGAAAAAAACTTCGTTTTCTTAAAGAGTTAAAGAGGCTGCGTTCCAAAGTCGAACCTTAAAACGTACAGGAATTAGAAGAGGCAGTTGGGGGGGCGGCCGCCCCCCAAACCCCCAGCTTTTAAAGACTCTGTTGTACAGGTTTTTTTTTGTGGGGGGGACTTCATTGTTACTAATTACTAGTTTCGGCGCAATGGTTCTCCTGTCCTCTTGTGTTTAACATTTTTCGAAGTTATTCCATTATTCATTCATTTCAATTTTTTTTTCATTAAAAGAGGGCCTTTCCGAAGCCAAGAGCGGGGGGTTAGCAAAAAAAACAAAAAACCTGTACAAAAGAGTCTTTAAAAGCTGGAGGTTGGGGGGCGGCAGCCCCCCAACTGCCTCTTCTAATTCCTGTACGTTTTAAGGTTCGACTTTGGGACGCAGCCTCTTTAACTCTTTAAGAAAACGAAGTTTTTTTCATATTATTAAAAGACAGACTAGAAGAGTTATTAAACTACATTCCGACCATAATTTCTGAACCCCTATCTGTAACTCAAAACAGTGATATAACAAAGAATAATGAAGTCAATCAAGTGAAAATAAAAAATTCAGAAAATGCTATATTACCCTTCGTAAATTCATTTGAGAGGTCAAGAGCGTTTGAACCAGTGACAAACCAGGTGATTAGCAATGACATTGACCGGAACGGTCAAGTTAATAATGTTGAAATGAAATCAATTATTCATGAACGTAATCCCACTGACAAATCTTCTATTAGTATGGTAGAGGATCAGGCTCCCGAACACAGGAATAACTTAACGGCATCCGGTTGTATGCTGAATTTGAAAGAGGATAATGACACTTTTGTTTTAAAGCCTATTAAGGTTATTACGAAGTCCGATGCAGATATTGAAATTATTTATGAGAAACTTGTGGCATATGAAAGTGAAGGAAACGGAAAAATTAGGTGGAAAAAAATGGTGATCAGCGTGTAATTGAAAATAAAAAAAAACGAAATCAGTTTGCAAGTATTTTTTACGTGCAAAATGTAACCACGGAAAAAGATGTAATCGGCTCCATATTCGTAAATATTTTCTGACGGGTTCTTGCAATAAAAGTTCGTACTCGTTTGACCATGTTTCAATTTGTTCTGTTTTTATGTCGGGTCGTTGTTTCGGTTGTGACAAGTATCATGTTTTTATACCAAAGTCGTTTAGTAGGTTATTTCTCTAAGCCACAAGCTATACCTTCGCATGTGGACGATGTTAGTTTTAAGAATTTGACAAAAAATGGGGATGGATTTCGGAGGGAGGCCCCACCCTTTTTAGGGCAGCGTCGAAAGCACTCACGACCCCATCCTTCCCTTGGTCAGGTTCCTGTCGACTTCCATTCTTATCCCCCTGCATTTTCAGCTCAACAATTAATAAACTCTTCCCAAATATATACTTCCCCCTCACCCCTTGTTATTTCCTCCTCCTCTCCGTATACAGAAGTCCTATTTCCTTTCCCCTTACAGTATGCTGCCCCATACCCTCCCTACTCTGCCGCAAACCAGCAATTTCTTGACGGACATGAATCACTGTTCCCACCCAGCCCCTTACGAAACCCCAGCCCATTCATTTTATCCCTCGTGCCTACCCTGTAAACCTGACTCAGGTCTGAGACTTTTTGCATTCCATAATTGTCATAAAATAAGTCCTCGTGCTTCGTCCATATCCTTACCCGTCCCCCCACATCCAAATCCCCAAACCAAATCCTTCTCTTACCCCTCTTCTCCAAAGCATAATAAAATAAAATTAAAACCCTACCCAGGAAATTCTCAAACCCATCAAGTCTCCCTGTAGCGACTCCCCAATCGGTTTGTTTTTCCTAAACTTTTAGTTATTAATGCTGAAAGTCTTAATTTTGAAAAGCAGAGTTTATTAAACTCCGTCCTTCAGACCACTCAATCGGGAAAAAAAGTGGCAAAGTTTTGTTTTTTACTAAGAGTCACCTTTACCCAAAGGTTATTCAAGTCCCTAACTTATCCGAGCATGATGAAATCCTCTGGCTAAGCGTTAGACCAAAAGTACTCCCCCGTCCATTTAGTATTATTGCAATAGCTGTTATCCAAAAAAGAGCATTGCGAATAATTTTCAAAGAAGGCAAGGTGCCTTACTCTCTGCTCCTAAAAAAGCTAGTTTGGAAACCCTTGAGCGAAGGAGGTCGTCGTTGTGCCTCAGTTTTTCAAAAAATGCAATAACGAACCCTCGGACGGCAAGTATTTTCCCCAAACGTCACTCAACATCCAGATTACGACAGCCTCGAGCTGTTTCTGAGCCTATCCCAGTTTTGTCCCCCATTCGCTGCGTTACTTCCAGATATGAAAAAAACCTTTGTGCCCTTCATCACAGAAAAAATAAATAAAATAGCCAACTATTTTCTACCCCCTTTTTTTCGCCTGAGGAGCTTTAGGTGGTTACATTAATTTGCTTTCCCCCCTGCTTTGGTTTAGTTTCCCTTTTAATTCATATTTGTTATTCGTGTGTTTTATGCTTCGTTCTTATTTTGTGAGTTTTGGGACTTTTTTTTAGTGTCCCTTTTAATTTGTAGATATATATGTTTATTTCTTATTCTTTTCTGTATTATTAGACTTTTTTTGTCCCCTTCCCTTTTCTTCTGATATATTTTTTTTACTCATAATTTGATTATTCATTATTATTATTGTTCTTTGCTTTGTTTGCTTTGTTAGTCGACTCCGAAGTCCGAATTCGGCCCTTTGTGGGCTTTTGATGGTGATTTTTTTAAATAAATATCTTATCTTATCTTTTTTAGCTTTTTTATTTTTTTTATTAGTTTTTAGTCTTTTTTTGTAGTTTTTGCCTTTTTTTAGTTTTTTAGCTTTTTTATTAGTATTTAGTTTTTTTGTAGTTTTTGCCTTTTTTTAGTTTTTTTCTTTTTAGTTTTTTTGTAGTTTTTACCTTCTTTTTAGTTTTGTTAGTTTTTTTTTTTTACTTATGTCCTGGTCGTCATTTATACTCCCTGTGTCCCGGTGCTTTGTTGATTGCTAATCGAACAATCCTTTTGTTCTGGTCTCTTTCTCTTTGAGTGTCGTCATTTATTTTTTTATTTTTTAGTTCTTTTAGTTTTTACCTTTTTTGTTTTTTTTTAGTTTTTTAGATGAAAATTTTTTTTAGTTTTTTCCTTTTTTTTCTTTTTAGTTTTTTATTGATTTTTACCTTTATTTTAGCTTATTTTTCAGTTTTTTCCTTTTTTTATTTTTTTTTATTTTTTATTTTTTTTAGTTTTTTACCTTTTTTTAGTTTTTTTAGTTTTTTTAGTTTTTTAGCTTTTTTACTTTTTTATTAGTTTTTAGTTTTTTTTGTAGTTTTTGCCTTTTTTTAGTTTTTTCAGTTTTTTTTTTAGTTTTTTATTGGTTTTTACCTTTATTTTAGCTTATTTTTCAGTTTTTTCCTTTTTTTTAGTTTTTTTTTAGTTTTTAGTTTTTTTAGTTTTTTACCTTTTTTTAGTTTTTTTAGTTTTTTAGCTTTTTTATTTTTTTATTAGTTTTTAGTTTTTTTTGTAGTTTTTGCCTTTTTTTAGTTTTTTTAGTTTTTTAGCTTTTTTATTAGTTTTTAGTTTTTTTTGTAGTTTTTGCCTTTTTTTAGTTTTTTTAGTTTTTTAGCTTTTTTATTTTTTTTATTAGTTTTTAGTTTTTTTTGTAGTTTTTGCCTTTTTTTTAGTTTTTTCAGTTTTCAGTTTTGTCACCTGATCCAGTTTTTTCAGGTGACGTCACCTGATCCACAGATCCACACACAGACAACTTATTTTTATATATATAGATATATATATATATATATATATATATATATATATATATATATATATATATATATATATATATATATTATATATATATATATATATCTTCTATATATATAAAAATAAGTTGTCTGTCTGTGGATGTGTGGATCAGGTGACGTCACCTGAAAAAACTGGATCAGGTGACGTCAAAACTGAAAAAACTAAAAAAAGGCAAAAACTACAAAAAAAAACTAAAAACTAATAAAAAAAATAAAAAAGCTAAAAAACTAAAAAAACTAAAAAAAGGCAAAAACTACAAAAAAAAACTAAAAACTAATAAAAAAGCTAAAAAACTAAAAAAACTAAAAAAAGGCAAAAACTACAAAAAAAACTAAAAACTAATAAAAAAAATAAAAAAGCTAAAAAACTAAAAAAACTAAAAAAACTAAAAAAAGGTAAAAAACTAAAAAAACTAAAAAAAAACTAAAAAAAAAGGAAAAAACTGAAAAATAAGCTAAAACAAAGGTAAAAAACAATAAAAAACTAAAAAAAAAACTGAAAAAACTAAAAAAAAAGGCAAAAACTACAAATAAAAAATCAAAAACTAATAAAAAAAGTAAAAAAGCTAAAAAACTAAAAAAACTAAAAAAACTAAAAAAAGGTAAAAAACTAAAAAAAATAAAAAATAAAAAAACTAAAAAAAAGGAAAAAACTGAAAAATAAGCTAAAATAAAGGTAAAAACCAATAAAAAACTAAAAAGAAAAAAAGGAAAAAACTAAAAAAAAATTTTCATCTAAAAAACTAAAAAAAACTAAAAAAGGTAAAAACTAAAAGAACTAAAAAAGAATAAAATAAATGACGACACTCAAAGAGAAAGCGACCAGGACAAAAGGAATGTTCGATTAGCAATCAACAAAGCACCGGGACACAGGGAGTATAAATGACGACCAGGACATAAGTAAAAAAAAAACTAACAAAACTAAAAAGAAGGTAAAAACTACAAAAAAACTAAAAAGAAAAAAACTAAAAAAAGGCAAAAACTAAAAAAAAACTAAAAACTAATAAAAAAGCTAAAAAACTAAAAAAACTAAAAAAAGGCAAAAACTACAAAAAAAACTAAAAAACTAATAAAAAAAATAAAAAAGCTAAAAAACTAAAAAAAACTAAAAAAACTAAAAAAAGGTAAAAAACTAAAAACTAAAAAAAAACTAAAAAAAAGGAAAAAACTGAAAAATAAGCTAAAATAAAGGTAAAAACCAATAAAAAACTAATAAAAAACTGAAAAAACTAAAAAAAGGCAAAAACTACAAAAAAAAACTAAAAACTAATAAAAAAGTAAAAAAGCTAAAAAACTAAAAAAACTAAAAAAATATATATTAAAATAAATATACTAAAAAATATACTAAATATATATATATATATATATATATATATATATATATATATATATATATATATATATATATATATATTATATATATATATATATATATATATATATATATATATATATATATATATATATATATATATATATATATATATATATATATACTAGCTGTTGGGGTGGCGCTTCGCGCCACCCCAACAGCTAGTATATATATATATATATATATATATATATATATATATATATATATAATATATATATATATATATATATATATATATATATATATATATATATATATATATATATATATATATATATATATATATATATATATATATATATATATATATATATTATATGTATATATATATATATATATATATATATATATATATATATATATATATATATATATATATATATATATATATATATATATATATATATATACTAGCTGTTGGGGTGGCGCTTCGCGCCACCCCAACACCTAGTTGGTGGGGGCGCTTCGCGCCCCCCCCAAGCCCCCCCGCGCGCGTAAGTCGTTACGCGCCATAATAGTTACGCGCCATTGTAGTTGTGTCCCTATGTCCCACCTGTGAATATAGATAGATATATATATATATGGTTTTAACTACGTAAAACTTGCGAATATACAACATTCTTTGCTGTCCCATTGTCTTTGCATATAAATAGATTGTCAGGTTTACCGACTTTTGAACATGCAACATATAATGGTCCATGGGAAAACAATCTGTATTCAGATCTATACCTCATGATTCTAATGATTGCCCTTGAGCTTTGTTGATGGTGATTGCTAATCGACCATTCCCTGTCCCGGTGTCCCGGTCGTCATTTACATCCCCCTGTTTCCTCCGGTGTCCCCGTTGTAGTTGTGTCCCTGTGTCCCGGTCGTCATTTATATTCCCTGTGTCCCGGTCGTCATTTGTATCCCGGTGTCCCGGTCTGTATATACATTCGTTTTTTAGTTTTGTTTTTCTCCTTTATTTTTTTCCTTTTTTTTCTTTTTTAGCTTATTTAGATTTTTAGATTTTTTAGTTTTTTTATTAGTTTTTAGTTTTTTTTTCTTTTTAGTTTTTTTGTCCCGGTCGTCATTTATATCCCCCTGTTTCCCCCGGTGTCCCCGTTGTAGTTGTGTCCCTGTGTCCCGGTCGTCATTTATATTCCCTGTGTCCCGGTCGTCATTTTTTTAGTTTTTTTAGTTTTTTAGCTTTTTTACTTTTTTTATTAGTTTTTAGTTTTTTTGTAGTTTTTGCCTTTTTTTAGTTTTTTCAGTTTTTTTTTTTAGTTTTTTATTGGTTTTTACCTTTATTTTAGCTTATTTTTCAGTTTTTTCCTTTTTTTTAGTTTTTTTTAGTTTTTTTAGTTTTTTACCTTTTTTTAGTTTTTTTAGTTTTTTTAGTTTTTTAGCTTTTTTATTTTTTTTTATTAGTTTTTAGTTTTTTTTGTAGTTTTTGCCTTTTTTTAGTTTTTTTAGTTTTTTAGCTTTTTTATTAGTTTTTAGTTTTTTTTGTAGTTTTTGCCTTATTTTAGTTTGACAACTTATTTTTATATATATAGATAGTTTTTTTTTTTTTACTTATGTCCTGGTCGTCATTTATACTCCCTGTGTCCCGGTGCTTTGTTGATTGCTAATCGAACATTCCTTTTGTCCTGGTCGCTTTCTCTTTGAGTGTCGTCATTTATTAGTTTTTTCCTTTTTTTCTTTTTTAGTTTTTTATTGGTTTTTACCTTTATTTTAGCTTATTTTTCAGTTTTTTCCTTTTTTTTAGTTTTTTTTTATTTTTTTATTTTTTTAGTTTTTTACCTTTTTTTAGTTTTTTTAGTTTTTTTAGTTTTTTAGCTTTTTTACTTTTTTTATTAGTTTTTAGTTTTTTTTGTAGTTTTTGCCTTTTTTTTAGTTTTTTCAGTTTTTTTTTTAGTTTTTTATTGGTTTTTACCTTTATAGTTTTTTTAGTTTTTTAGCTTTTTTATTTTTTTTTATTAGTTTTTAGTTTTTTTTGTAGTTTTTGCCTTTTTTTAGTTTTTTCAGTTTTGACGTCACCTGATCCAGTTTTTTCAGGTGACGTCACCTGACACATCCATCCACACATCCACAGACAGACAGACAACTTATTTTTATATATATAGATATATATATATATATATATATATATATATATATATATATATATATATATATATATATATATATATATATATATATATATATATATATATATATATATATATGTATACTATATATATACTAAATATATATAATATATTATATGTATATATATAAACATTTATAGATATATAAATGTATAGCTATCTATCTTCTATATATATAAATACTAGCTGTTGGGGTGGCGCTTCGCGCCACCCCAACGCGCGTAAGTCATTACGTCACCCCACCCGCGCGCGTAA
This sequence comes from Artemia franciscana, assembly GCF_032884065.1. Lineage (NCBI taxonomy): Eukaryota > Metazoa > Arthropoda > Branchiopoda > Anostraca > Artemiidae > Artemia > Artemia franciscana. Next base: position 51,952 of record NW_027062975.1, read on the forward strand.
GTCATTACGCGCCATATTAGTTACGCGCCATTGTAGTTGTGTCCCCTATGTCCCACCTGTGAATATACATATATATATATATATATATATATATATATATATATATATATATATATATATATATATATATATATATATATATATATATATATATATATATATATATATGTGTATACTATATATATACTAAATATATATAATATATTATATGTATATATATAAACATTTATAGATATATAAATGTATAGCTATCTATCTTCTATTATATAAATACTAGCTGTTGGGGTGGCGCTTCGCGCCACCCCAACGCGCGTAAGTCATTACGTCACCCCACCGCGCGCGTAAGTCATTACGCGCCATATTAGTTACGCGCCATTGTAGTTGTGTCCCTATGTCCCACCTGTGAATATACATATATAGATATATATATATATAATATATATATATATATATATATATATATATATATATATATATATATATATACTAGCTGTTGGGGGGCGCTTCGTGCCCCCCCCCCAAGCCCCCCCGCGTGCGTAAGTCGTTACGCGCCATATTAGTTACGCGCCATTGCAGTTGTGTCCCTATGTCCCACCTGTGAATATAGAAATATATATATATATATATATATATATATATATATATATATATATATATATATATATATATACTAGCTGTTGGGGTGGCGCTTCGCGCCACCCCAACACCTAGTTGGTGGGGGCGCTTCGCGCCCCTCCCAAGCCCCCCCGCGCGCGTAAGTCGTTACGCGCCATAATAGTTACGCGCCATTGTAGTTGTGTCCCTATGTCCCACCTGTGAATATAGATAGATATATATATATATGGTTTTAACTACGTAAAACTTGCGAATATACAACATTCTTTGCTGTCCATTGTCTTTGCATATAAATAGATTGTCAGGTTTACCGACTCTTGAACATGCAACATATAATGGTCCATGGAAAACAATCTGTATTCAGATCTATACTCATGATTCTAATGATTGCCCTTGAGCTTTGTTGATGGTGATTGCTAATCGACCATTCCCTGTCCCGGTGTCCCGGTCGTCATTTACATCCCCCTGTTTCCTCCGGTGTCCCCGTTGTAGTTGTGTCCCTGTGTCCCGGTCGTCATTTATATTCCCTGTGTCCCGGTCGTCATTTGTATCCCGGTGTCCCGGTCTGTATATACATTCGTTTTTAGTTTTGTTTTTCTCCTTTATTTTTTTCCTTTTTTTTCTTTTTTAGCTTATTTAGATTTTTAGATTTTTTAGTTTTTTTATTAGTTTTTAGTTTTTTTTTCTTTTTAGTTTTTTTGTAGTTTTTTACCTTCTTTTTAGTTTTGTTAATTTTTTTTTTACTTATGTCCTGGTCGTCATTTATACTCCCTATGTCCCGGTGCTTTGTTGATTGCTAATCGAACATTCCTTTGTAGTTTTTGCCTTTTTTAGTTTTTTCAGTTTTTTTTTTAGTTTTTTATTGGTTTTTACCTTTATTTTAGCTTATTTTTCAGTTTTTTCCTTTTTTTTAGTTTTTTTTAGTTTTTAGTTTTTTTAGTTTTTTACCTTTTTTTAGTTTTTTTAGTTTTTTTAGTTTTTTAGCTTTTTTATTTTTTTTATTAGTTTTTAGTTTTTTTTTGTAGTTTTTGCCTTTTTTTTAGTTTTTTTAGTTTTTTAGCTTTTTTATTAGTTTTTAGTTTTTTTTGTAGTTTTTGCCTTTTTTAGTTTGACAACTTATTTTTATATATATAGATAGTTTTTTTTTTTTACTTATGTCCTGGTCGTCATTTATACTCCCTGTGTCCCGGTGCTTTGTTGATTGCTAATCGAACATTCCTTTTGTCCTGGTCGCTTTCTCTTTGAGTGTCGTCATTTATTAGTTTTTTCTTTTTTTCTTTTTAGTTTTTTATTGGTTTTTACCTTTATTTTAGCTTATTTTTCAGTTTTTTCCCTTTTTTTAGTTTTTTTTTATTTTTTATTTTTTTTAGTTTTTTACCTTTTTTTAGTTTTTTTTTTATTGGTTTTTACCTTTATAGTTTTTTTAGTTTTTTAGCTTTTTTATTTTTTTTATTAGTTTTTAGTTTTTTTTGTAGTTTTTGCCTTTTTTTAGTTTTTTCAGTTTTGAAGTCACCTGATCCAGTTTTTTCAGGTGACGTCACCTGACACATCCATCCACACATCCACAGACAGACAGACAACTTATTTTTAATATATATAGATAGATATATTATATATATATTATATATATATATATATATATATATATATATATATATATATATATATATATATATGTATATATATATATATATATATATATATATATATATAATATATATATATATATATATATATATATATATATATATATATATATATATATATGTTTTTAACTACGTAAAACTTGCGAATATACAACATTCTTTGCTGTCCCATTGTCTGTGTATATAAATAGATTGTCAGGTTTACCGACTCTTGAACATGCAACATATAATGGTCCATGGGAAAACAATCCGTATTCAGATCTATACCTCAAGATTCTAATGATTGCCCTTGAGCTTTGTTGATGGTGATTGCTAATCGACCATTCCCTGAGTCGCCATCGTCATTTATATATCCCCCTGTGCACCCCGGCATCCCCTTTGTAGTTATGTCCCTGTGTCCCGGTCGTCGTCATTTATACTCCCTGTGTCCCGGTGCTTTGTTGATTGCTAATCGAACATTCCTTTTGTCCCGGTCGCTTCTCTTTGAGTGTCGTCATTTATTTAGATTGTCCAAGTTTACCGACTCTTGAACATGCAACATATAATTGTCCATGGGAAAAACAATCCATATTCAGATCTATACCTCATGATTCTAATGATTGCCCTTGAGCTTTGTTGATGGTGATTGCTAATTGAACATTCCCTGTGTCCCGTCGTCATTTATATTCCAGTATCCCGGTCGTCATTTGTGTCCCAGTGTTCCCCTTTTAGTTCTTTTTTATTGGTTTTGACCTTTTTTTTAGGTTTTTTAGTTTTTTTCTTTTAGTTTTTTTGAAGTTTTTATCTTTTTAGTTTTTTTATTTTTATTTATATTTTTTTAGTTTTCTTTTTCTCCTTTATTTTTCAGTTTTTTCCTTTTTTTAGTTTTTTTCTTTTTTAGTTCTTTTAGTTTTTACCTTTTTTAGTTTTTTTTAGTTTTTTTAGATGAAAATTTTTTTTAGTTTTTTTCCTTTTTTTCTTTTTAGTTTTTTACTGGTTTTTACCTTTTTTTAGCTTTTTTAGTTTTTTTTCGTTTTTTCTTTTTACTTTTTTTTTAGTTTTTATCTTTTTATTTTTTTTATTTTTATTCTTAATTTTATTAGTTTTCTTTTTCTCTTCTATTTTCAGTTTTTTCCTTTTTTTTAAGTTTTTTTTTAGTTGACGTCACCTGATCCACAGATCCACAGATCAGTTTTCCTTTTTCTCCTTTATTTTTCAGTTTTTTTGCTTTTTTTAGTTTTTTTCTTTTTCAGTTTTTAGTTTTTTTTATTAGTTTTTAGTTTTTTCTTTTTAGTTTTTTTTGTAGTTTTTACCTTTTTAGTTTTTTTTAGTTTTTTTTCTTTTTTAGTTTTAGTTTTTTACCTTTTTTAAGTTTTTTTTTAGTTTTTTAGCTTTTTTATTTTTTTAGTATTTTCTTTTTAGTTTTTTTTTGTAGTTTTTACCTTTTTTAGTTTTTCTTCTTCTTTTGTATTAATGCTAAAGCCAAGGTTCGAACCTGGAACCTCTCGGACCTAGAACCTGGAACATAACGCTTTACCAACTCAGCTACTTCGGCTTGAATACATTCGTTTTTGAATTGGTGTATGATGACTAACTTCATGACGACATACAGCTCAATCCTTATAATGACGTCAGTCGACAGACAGACAAACAACGTATTTTATATATATAGTCGTTACGCGCCATATTAGTTACGCGCCATTGTAGTTGTGTCCCTATGTCCCACCTGTGAATATATATATATATATATATATATATATATATAAATATATATATATATGTTTTTAACTACGTAAAACTTGCGAATATACAACATTCTTTGCTATCCCATCGTCTGTGCATATAAATAGATTATCAGGTTTACCAACTCTTGAACATGCCAAAGCATAATGGTCCATGGGAAAACAATCCGTATTCAGATCTATACCTCATGATTCTATTGATTGCCCTTGAGCTTTGTTGATGGTGATTGCTAATCGACATTTCCTTTGTTGCCGTCGTCATTTATATATCCCCCTGTTCCCCCCGGCGTCCCCGTTGTAGTTGTGTCCCTGTGTCCGGGTCGTCATTTATATTCCCTGTTTCCCGTCGTCATTTGTGTCCGGTGTCCAGTCTGTGATTTCTATTTGAGTGTCCCGGGCGTCATTTATATTCGTCAGGATATTGTAGGGCATCGTAGCATCGATGAGTTTAAGCAATTCTTGTCAACTGATTGTTTCGCCTATAAAGAATATTTATCTCGAGGTAAGAACTGATCACCGACCAAACGATTCCCACTTTGTTGATAGTTACGTATCAGGAGGCATCAATTCGATTGCTGTTTTTAAGCAGAAGCACTAAATTATTATTTTTGTGGAAAAGATGATATATATAAATATATATATATATTTTCTTTTTAGTTTTTTTGTAGTTTTACCTTTTTAGTTTTTTTCTTCTTTTGTATTAATGCTAAAGCCAAGGTTCAAACCTAGAGCCTCTCGAACCTAGAACCTGAAACATAACGCTTTGACAGCTCAGCTACTTCGGCGTGAATACATTCGTTTTGAGCAGCTTCCTCGGGTGTTGCCATTGTAGGTTCTTCAGTCATTTTAAAATTAGAAATTTCTCTTTCAACGATCTTCTTACAATTAAAAATTTGTCTTTGAACGATATTCTTAAATACCTGTGTCCTGGTCGTCATTTATATTGCCTGTGTCCCGGTCGTGATTTGTGTCCGGGTGTCCCAGTCTGTAATTTCTCTTTGAGCTTCCGATCGTCACTTATATTCCCTCTGTCCTGGTCGTCATTTGTGTCCCGGTCTGTAATTTCTCTTTGAGTGTTTTTTTCTTTTTAGTATTTTTTAGTTTTTTACATTTTTTCTTTTTCAGTTTTCTTTTTCTTCTTTATTTTTCAGCTTCACTATGAAATACATATCGCCGAACCTTTGTTTTTTAACTAAAATCTGGTAGGCATTGATGACCTTATCCAAGTCAAGATCCCAAACCCAATCATCATCGCTATCATTTTCAGTGTTGATATGTTTTGACTCTCGCTGTCCAGGTGGATCTTCATCTAACTGCGCGGTTTTGCGTTCTTTAGCCTCAAGCCTGTTTTCTTGCTGTTCTTTTGATTCCTCGGCACGCTTTCTTTTCTGACTTTCTCTATCAGCAGCAAGTTTTTTGGCATAGACTCTTTGAGCATCTTCATCGGATATATATATATATATATATATATATATATATATATATATATATATATATATATATATATATATATATATATATATATATATATATATATATATATATATATATATATATATATATATATATATATATATATATATATATATATATCTGTATTCAGATCTATACCTCATGATTCTAATGATTGCCCTTGAGCTTTGTTGATGGTGATTGCTAATCGACCATTCCCTGTCCCGGTGTCCCGGTCGTCATTTATATCCCCCTGTTTCCCCCGGTGTCCCCGTTGTAGTTGTGTCCCTGTGTCCCGGTCGTCATTTATATTCCCTGTGTCCCGGTCGTCATTTGTATCCCGGTGTCCGGTCTGTATATACATTCGTTTTTTAGTTTTGTTTTTCTCCTTTTTTTTTTCTTTTTTTTTTCTTTTTTAGTTTATTTAGATTTTTAGATTTTTTAGTTTTTTTATTAGTTTTTAGTTTTTTTTCTTTTAGTTTTTTTGTAGTTTTTACCTTCTTTTTAGTTTTTGTTAGTTTTTTTTTTACTTATGTCCTGGTCGTCATTTATACTCCCCTGTGTCCCGGTGCTTTGTTGATTGCTAATCGAACATTCCTTTTTGTCCTGGTCGCTTTCTCTTTGAGTGTCGTCATTTATTTTTTTCTTTTTTAGTTCTTTTAGTTTTTACCTTTTTTAGTTTTTTTTAGTTTTTTAGATGAAAATTTTTTTTTAGTTTTTTCCTTTTTTCTTTTTAGTTTTTTATTGGTTTTTACCTTTATTTTAGCTTATTTTTCAGTTTTTTCCTTTTTTTTATTTTTTTTTTATTTTTTAATTTTTTTTAGTTTTTTACCTTTTTTTAGTTTTTTTAGTTTTTTAGCTTTTTTACTTTTTTTATTAGTTTTTAGTTTTTTTTGTAGTTTTTGCCTTTTTTTAGTTTTTCAGTTTTTTTAGTTTTTTATTGGTTTTTACCTTTATTTTAGCTTATTTTTCAGTTTTTTCCTTTTTTTAGTTTTTTTTAGTTTTTAGTTTTTTAGTTTTTTACCTTTTTTTAGTTTTTTTAGTTTTTTTAGTTTTTTTAGCTTTTTTTATTTTTTTTATTAGTTTTTAATTTTTTTTGTAGTTTTTGCCTTTTTTTAGTTTTTTTAGTTTTTTAGCTTTTTTATTAGTTTTTAGTTTTTTTTGTAGTTTTTGCCTTTTTTTAGTTTTTTTCTTTTAGTTTTTTTGTAGTTTTTACCTTCTTTTTAGTTTTGTTTGTTTTTTTTTACTTATGTCCTGGTCGTCATTTATACTCCTGTGTCCCGGTGCTTGTTGATTGCTAATCGAACATTCCTTTTGTCCTGGTCGCTTTCTCTTTGAGTGTCGTCATTTATTTTTTTTCTTTTTTAGTTCTTTTGGTTTTTACCTTTTTAGTTTTTTTTAGTTTTTTAGATGAAAATTA
>NW_027062976.1:0-57381 GCF_032884065.1 Artemia franciscana
GTTACGCGCCATTGTAGTTGTGTCCTTGTGTCCCACCTGTGAATATAGAAAGAAATATATATATATATATATATATATATATATATATATATATATATATATATATATATATATATATATACTAGCTGTTGGGGTGGCGCTTCGCGCCACCCCAACACCTAGTTGGTGGGGGCGCTTCGCGCCCCCCCCAAGCCCCCCCGCGCGCGTAAGTCGTTACGCGCCATAATAGTTACGCGCCATTGTAGTTGTGTCCCTATGTCCCACCTGTGAATATAGATAGATATATATATATGGTTTTAACTACGTAAAACTTGCGAATATACAACATTCTTTGCTGTCCCATTGTCTTTGCATATAAATAGATTGTCAGGTTTACCGACTCTTGAACATTTTAGTTTTTTTTATTAGTTTTTAGTTTTTTTTTTCTTTTTAGTTTTTTTGTCCCGGTCGTCATTTATATCCCCCTGTTTCCCCCGGTGTCCCCGTTGTAGTTGTGTCCCTGTGTCCCGGTCGTCATTTATATTCCCTGTGTCCCGGTCGTCATTTGTATCCCGGTGTACCGGTCTGTATATACATTCGTTTTTTAGTTTTGTTTTTCTCCTTTATTTTTCTTTTTTAGTTTATTTAGATTTTTAGATTTTTTAGTTTTTTTATTAGTTTTTAGTTTTTTTTTCTTTTTAGTTTTTTTGTAGTTTTTACCTTCTTTTTAGTTTTGTTAATTTTTTTTTTTACTTATGTCCTGGTCGTCATTTATACTCCCTGTGTCCCGGTGCTTTGTTGATTGCTAATCGAACATTCCTTTTGTCCTGGTCGCTTTCTCTTTGAGTGTCGTCATTTATTTTTTTCTTTTTTAGTTCTTTTAGTTTTTACCTTTTTTAGTTTTTTTTAGTTTTTTAGATGAAATTTTTTTTTAGTTTTTTCCTTTTTTTCTTTTAGTTTTTTATTGGTTTTTACCTTTATGTTAGCTTATTTTTCAGTTTTTTCCTTTTTTTTTAGTTTTTTTTATTTTTTATTTTTTTTTAGTTTTTTACCTTTTTTTAGTTTTTTTAGTTTTTTTAGTTTTTTAGCTTTTTTACTTTTTTTATTAGTTTTTAGTTTTTTTGTAGTTTTTGCCTTTTTTTAGTTTTTTCAGTTTTTTTTTTAGTTTTTTATTGGTTTTTACCTTTATTTTAGCTTATTTTTCAGTTTTTTCCTTTTTTTTAGTACCCCAACACCTAGTTGGTGGGGGCGCTTTGCGCCCCCCCCCAAGCCCCCCCGCGCGCGTAAGTCGTTACGCGCCATAATAGTTACGCGCCATTGTAGTTGTGTCCCTATGTCCCACCTGTGAATATAGATATATATATATATATATGGTTTTAACTACGTAAAACTTGCGAATATACAACATTCTTTGCTGTCCCATTGTCTTTGCATATAAATAGATTGTCAGGTTATCCCCCTGTTTCCCCCGGTGTCCCCGTTGTAGTTGTGTCCCTGTGTCCCGGTCGTCATTTATATTCCCTGTGTCCCGGGTCCCGGTCATCATTTGTATCCCGGTGTCCCGGTCTGTATATACATTCGTTTTTTAGTTTTGTTTTTTCTCCTTTATTTTTTTCCTTTTTTTTTCTTTTTTAGCTTATTTAGATTTTTAGATTTTTTAGTTTTTTTTATTAGTTTTTAGTTTTTATTTCTTTTTAGTTTTTTTGTCCCGGTCGTCATTTATATCCCCCTGTTTCCCCCGGTGTCCCCGTTGTAGTTGTGTCCCTGTGTCCCGGTCGTTATTTATATTCCCTGTGTCCCGGTCGTCATTTGTATCCCGGTGTACCGGTCTGTATATACATTCGTTTTTTAGTTTTGTTTTTCTCCTTTATTTTTTTCCTTTTTTTTTCTTTTTTAGTTTATTTAGATTTTTAGATTTTTTAGTTTTTTTATTAGTTTTTAGTTTTTTTTTCTTTTTAGTTTTTTTGTAGTTTTTACCTTCTTTTTAGTTTTGTTAATTTTTTTTTTTACTTGTGTCCTGGTCGTCATTTATACTCCCTGTGTCCCGGTGCTTTGTTGATTGCTAATCGAACATTCCTTTTGTCCTGGTCGCTTTCTCTTTGAGTGTCGTCATTTATTTTTTTCTTTTTTAGTTCTTTTAGTTTTTACCTTTTTTAGTTTTTTTTTAGTTTTTAGTTTTTTTAGTTTTTTACCTTTTTTTAGTTTTTTTAGTTTTTTAGCTTTTTTATTTTTTTTATTAGTTTTTAGTTTTTTTGTAGTTTTTGCCTTTTTTTTTAGTTTTTTGTCCTGGTCGCTTTCTCTTTGAGTGTCGTCATTTATTAGTTTTTTCCTTTTTTTTTTTAGTTTTTTATTGGTTTTTACCTTTATTTTAGCTTATTTTTCAGTTTTTTCCTTTTTTTTAGTTTTTTTTTATTTTTTATTTTTTTTAGTTTTTTACCTTTTTTTAGTTTTTTTAGTTTTTTTAGTTTTTTAGCTTTTTTACTTTTTTTATTAGTTTTTAGTTTTTTTTTGTAGTTTTTGCCTTTTTTTAGTTTTTTCAGTTTTTTTTTTAGTTTTTTATTGGTTTTTACCTTTATAGTTTTTTTAGTTTTTTAGCTTTTTTATTTTTTTTATTAGTTTTTAGTTTTTTTTGTAGTTTTTGCCTTTTTTTAGTTTTTTCAGTTTTGACGTCACCTAATCCAGTTTTTTCAGGTGACGTCACCTGACACATCCATCCACACATCCATCCATCCATCCATCCACAGACAACTTATTTTTATATATATAGATATATATATATATATATATATATATATATATATATATATATATATATATATATATATATATATATATAATATATATATATATATATATATATATATATATATATATATATATATATATATATATATATATATATATATATATATATATCTATATATATAAAAATAAGTTGTCTGTCCGTTATGCCAGATCATATCTTCTATATATATAAACGAAAACAAACTAAAATGTAAAAACTGGGAATTGCATAAATATTTCGAAATATTTTAACAATAGATTAAAGTAATTCGGAAACCTTAAAACAGATACCTAAAATTTGAGGTTTATTATAAATTTTTGAGCTTTAGCAAGCTTGGCATAAGAGGAATGTTTAGTATAGATCTTAAAATGACAGAAGAAACAGCCGAGGAAGCTGCTCAAATAGTTAATTCAAAGAGAAATTTTAGTATAAATCCTACAATGGCAGAAGAAACAGCCAAGGAATCTGCTCAAAGGGTTTATGCCAAAAAGCTTGCGGCTAAAGAACGAAAAACCGCGCAGTTAGATGAAAATCCACCTGGACAGCGAGAGTCAAAACGTATCAAAACTGAAAATGATAGCGATGATGATTGGGTTTGGGATTTTGACTTGGATAAGGTCATCAATGCCTACCAGATTTTAGTAAAATACAAAGGTTGGGCGATATGTATTTACGTCTGAAAAATAAAGAAACCTCAAAGAAAAATTAAAGACTGGAACATCCGGACACAAATCACGACCGGGAATATAAATGACGACCGGGACACAGGGACACAACTACAACGGGGACGCCGGGGGCACAGGCAGGATATATAATTGACGACTGAGACACAGGGATTGTTTGAATAGAAATTACAGACCGGGACACCGGGACACAAATGACTCCTTTATTTTTCAGTTTTTTTCCTTTTTTTAGTTTTTTTTTGTTTTTCAGTTTTTAGTTTTTTTTTATGTTGCATGTTCAAGAGTCGGTAAACCTGACAATCTATTTATATGTCCCCCAACGGTAGTTTTTATATATATAGATAGATTCGGTCGTTATTTGTGTCCCGGTGTCACGGTCTGTAATTTCTCTTTGAGTGTCCCGGTCGTCATTTATAATCCCTGTTTCCTGTTGTCCTGGTCGTCATTTGTGTCCCGGTGTTCCGATCTGTAATTTCATCAGTTGACAAACATGTCGTCGTCATAACAAACATGACGACAACTAACTTCATGACGACATACAGCTCAATCCTAATGACGTCAGTCGACAGACAGACAAACAACTTATTTTTATATATATAGAAGATATATATATATATATATATATATATATATATATATATATATATATATATATATATATATATATATATATATATATATATATATATATATATATATATATATATATATATATATATATATATATATATATATATATATATATATCTATATATATAAAAATAAGTTGTCTGTGTGTGGATCTGTGGATCAGGTGACGTCATGTTTGTTCGCATATGACGTCTGAATTATTTCACACTAATACAAAAGAAGAAAAAAACTAAAAAAGGTAAAAACTACAAAAAAAAACTAAAAAGAAAAAAAAACTAAAAAAGCTAAAAAACTAAAAAAAACTAAAAAAAGGTAAAAATCTAATAACTAAAAAAAAACTGAAAAAAATAAAAAAAAGGCAAAAACTACAAAAAATAAAAACTAATAAAAAAACTAAAAAAGCTAAAAAACTAAAAAAACTAAAAAAAAACTAAAAAAAGGTAAAAAACTAAAAAAAACTAAAAACTGAAAAATAAAAGAGAAAAAGAAAACTAAAAAAATATGAATAAATATATATAAAAATAAGTTGTTTGTGGGTTATGTCTGTCTGTCTGTCTGTCGAGTGACGTCGTGTTTGTCCGCATATGACGTCTGAATTATTTCACACTAATACAAAAGAAGAAAAAAAACTAAAAAAGGTAAAAACTACAAAAAAACTAAAAAGAAAAAAAAACTAAAAAAGCTAAAAAACTAAAAAAAACTAAAAAAGGTAAAAAACTAAAAAAAACTGAAAAAACTAAAAAAAGGCAAAAACTAAAAAAAAAAACTAAAAACTAATAAAAAAACTAAAAAAGCTAAAAAACTAAAAAAAACTAAAAAAACTAAAAAAAGGTAAAAAACAAAAAAAACTAAAAACTAAAAAAGAAAAAACTAAAAAAAAGGAAAAAACTGAAAAATAAGAGAAAAAGAAAACTAAAAAAATATTAATAAATATAAAAAATATAAATATAAATATAATATAAATTAGCAATCAACAAAGCACCGAGACACAAATGACGACCGGGACACAGGGAGTATAAATGACGACCAGGACATAAGTAAAAAAAAAAAACTAAAAAAACTAAAAAAATGGTAAAAACTACAAAAAAACTAAAAACTAATAAAAAAACTAAAAAATCTAAAAATCTAAATAAACTAAAAAAGAAAAAAAAGAAAAAAGGAAAAAAATAAAGGAGAAAAACAAAACTAAAAAACGAATGTATATACAGACCGGGGCACCGGGATACAAATGACGACCGGGACACAGGGAATATAAATGACGACTGGGACACAGGGACACAACTACAATGGGGACGCCGGGGGACACAGGGGGATATAAATGACGACCGGGAAACCGGGACACAAGGAATATAAATGACGCCCGGGACACTCAAAGAGAAATCACAGACTGGAACACCGGGACACAAATGACGACCGGGACACAGGGAATATAAATGACGACCGGGACACAGGGACAAAACTACAAAGGGGACGCCGGGGTGCACAGGGGGATATATAAATGACGATGGCGACTCAGGGAATGGTCGATTAGCAATCACCATCAACAAAGCTCAAGGGCAATCATTAGAATCATGAGGTATAGATCTGAATACGGATTGTTTTCCCATGGACCATTATATGTTGCATGTTCAAGAGTCGGTAAACCTGAAAATCTATTTATATGCACAGACAATGGGACAGCAAAGAATGTTGTATATTCGCAAGTTTTACGTAGTTAAAAACACATATATATATATATATATATATATATATATATATATCTATATTCACAGGTGGGACATAGGGACACAACTACAATGGCGCGTAACTAATATGGCGCGTAACGACTTACGCGCGCGGGGGGGCTTGGGGGGGGCGCAAAGCGCCCCCACCAACTAGGTGTTGGGGTAGCGCGAAGCGCCATCCCAACAGCTAGTATATATATATATATATATATATATATATATATATATATATATATATATATATATATATATATATATATATATATGTTTTTAACTACGTAAAACTTGCGAATATACAACATTCTTCGATGTCCCATTGTCTGTGCATATAAATAGATTGTCAGGTTTACCGACTCTTGAACATGGAACATAAAATTGTCCATGGGAAAAACAATCCGTATTCAGATCTATACCTGATTATTCTAATGATTGCCCTTGAGCTTTGTTGATGGCGATTGCTAATCGAATATTCCCTGTGTCCCCGTCGTCATTTATATATCCCCCTGTGCCCCCGGCATCCCCCTTGTAGTTGTGTCCCTGTGTCCCGGTCGTAATTTATATTCCAAGTATCCCGGTCGTCATTTGTGTCCCAGTGTTCCAGTCTGTAATTTCTCTTTGAGCGTCCCGGTCGTCATTTATATTCCCTGTGTCCCGGTGTCCCGGTCGTCATTTGTGTCCCGATCTGTAATTTATCTTTGAGTGTCCCGGTCGGCATTTGTATCTACCGGTCGTTATTTGTGTCCCAGTGTCCCAGTCTGTAATTTCTCTTTAAGTGTCCCGGTCGTCATTTATATTCCCTGTGTCCCGGTTTTTAGTTTTCTTTTTCTCCTTTATTTTTCAGTTTTTTTCTTTTTTAGTTGTTTTCTTTTTCAGTTTTTAGTTTTTTTTATTAGTTTTTAGTTTTTTTTTCTTTTTAGTTTTTAGTAGTTTTCACCTTTTTTTTAGTTTTTTCTTTTTTAGTTTTTAGTTTTTTACCTTTTTTTATTTTTTTAGTTTTTTAACTTTTTTAGTTTTTTTTAGTATTTTCTTTTTAGTTTTTTTGTAGTTTTTACCTTTTTTAGTTTTTTCTTCTTTTGTATTAATGCTAAGGCCAAGGTTCGAACCTGGAACCTCTCTGACCTGGAACCTGGAACATAACGCTTTACCAACTCAGCTACTTCGGCTTGAATACATTCGTTTTTGAATTGACGTCATATAATGACGTCACTCGACAGACAGACACACACACAGAAAACTTATTTTCATATATATAGAAGATATGAGAAGGTTCACCCACTCGTCAATACCTCGTCAATAACTCTTTGCATTAAAGCTTAAATTTTGTCCCCTGAATTACAAAGACCGTAGAATAAATAGTTGAAACTACTAAGAATCCTTTAGCATAAAGAGTGAGGTATTAGGAGGAGGTGAACCCCTTATATGCGTAAAATTTTCTGTTCGTTTTTACTTTTAATGCTACTCCATACTTCCAGTTGAAAAAAACATTTTCATATTTATTTTCTCATTGTTTTTTTAAATAATGCTAGAAAATGATGCGCCCCCTTTATGGAAATCTTCTTCCCCCATGACAAATTCCTCCATGGAAAATATCCCCCACATAGCCCACTCTTTTCAACCTTCTCCCCCCTCCCAAACCAAAAATTCCCCTGAAAACGTCTCTACATTACCCAATAACCATTAATATATGCAAACACTGGTCAAAATTTGCAACTTGCAGCCCCTTCCACGGGGAATGTGGGGGAGTAAGTCGCACCCAAAGACATAGTTATCAGGTTTTTCGACTATGCTGAATAAAATGGCCATCTCAGAATTTCGATCCGACTACTTTCGGGAAAAAATGAGGGTGGGAGGGGGCCTAGGTGCCCTCTGATTTTTTTTGGTCAATTAAAAAGGGCACTAGAAATTTTCATTTCCGTTCGAATGATTCCTCTCGCAAAATTCTAGGACCACTGGGTCGATATGATCACCCCTGGGGAAAAAAAACAAAAAAAAACAAACAAATAAACACGCATCCGTGATTTGTCTTCTAGCAAAAAATACAAAATTTCACATTTTTGTAGATAGGATCTTGGAACTTGTACAATAGAGTTCTTTGATACGCTGAATCAGATGGTGTGATTTTCATTAAGATTCTATGACTTTTAGGGGGTGTTTCACCCTATTTTCTAAAATAGGGCAGATTTTCTCAGGCTCGTAACTTTTGATGGGTAAGACTAAACTTGATGAGACTTATATATTTAAAATCAGCATTAAAATGCAATTCTTTTGATGTAACAATTGGTATCAAAATTCCGTTTTTTAGAGTTTTGGTTACTATTGAGCCGGGTCGCTCCTTACTACAGTTCGTTACTACGAACTGTTTGATTAAATTTAAAAAAACAAGTTTTTTTAACGGAAAGTAAGGAGCTGCATTAAAACTTAAAACGAACAGAAATTACTTCGTATATGGAAGGGGCTGCTTCCTCCTCAACGCCCCGCTCTTTACGCTAAAGTTTGACTCTTTCTCCTAACTCTACTTTTTAAAACAGTAAGAAACTTTTTTCGATTTTTTTCGAAATTTTTCGATTTGCACACTTGATAATAAAGCCACAGTAGCGTAAACTCTTCCCTCATCCTAACCTATTCAAAGCTTCCCTCCTTACACCCTCTCACGAAGTTGTAGTTTTGTTTAAATACTTTGTCATTACCACATATTCCATATGTTCCAAGAAAAAAGATGTTTTTAGAAAAAAATATTGGGATTTACAAATTTTATTTTGATCTTTTTACTTTTTTTTACCTTGACTTGACTTGAATTTTTGACATGAGATAACTGACGTTAACTATTTCATAGGCAGAACATTTGTTTTGATTTTCAACTATGTCTGAGAGACTAAAAACAATTTTTTTGTTGTAGATACCTGTTTGCTTTGTTTAGGGACACACATAAATAGCAATGTTACGTTTCATCCCCGAGTCAAATCATAGTAACTTTTGTCGATAAAAAAAAACAGGTTTTACAAATTGTCGTGGGCTTTTCTTGATTCCACCGTAACACTTATATTTCAGAAGCAGAAAATTAAAATGGAAAGAAATTGGTTAGAAAAGCTTGTACAGAAAGTAATTTGGGTACTTGTTTATTATTTAGAACACACTCAGTAAGGCAAGTTAAGTTAGGTTTCTTTATCACTATGCGTTCCTTCTCTTAATGTTCCTTTTCGTAAGAGTATAAAGTCATGTTGTATCCATTGACGCACTGTTTTGTTGTGGGCAACAACCCCTTATCCTGGAAAAATATAATTGCCTCTTTTTCAGTATTTGGCAAATCCCATAGCTTCATTTCAAAATCCCTGTTCAGACACTATCTTCTATCTACATGTGCCGCAAACTAAATTGAGTTTTGTCTTTGTGGCTATGGAACCAAATTTTCTCATAAAATGTACCTGCATCGTAGTTTGTTTCACGAAAGAGCCTAACTTCACTTACTGAGTGTGTTCTGAATAATACACAAGTACCGTGATTTGTTTCAACTATTTTTGAGATTATCTTACAATTTACACATTAAGAAGAGGACTTTTATCATAGTTTTATCATCGATTACACAAACCATATGCCACAAAGCAAACATAATAAATTAGCAAAATGCACAATCTTACCGTAAAGACACTTGTTTACATATTTAGGAGACAGTAAGTGTAGATAGTAATTCTGAGACTCTGTCAGCATTAGTTATTATAAAGGTAGGGCAGTGATTCATTGCTCAGATGGGAGGGGAACAGATGGCTTGATGAGTGCGATTTAATGCCCAAATTATTTAACTGTCTCTTTGCCTCAGTTTGCTCAAGTTTCCTTTTCTTTAAGTCGGAATTTTCACTTCTTTATCTAGTTCTTCTTTCTAATTTTCACTGCATTTTGCTAATGTAGATAAAAACTGACTCGGGCCACTAGTAACCGAAACTCTAAAAAGTGGTGTTTTAATAATATCTACTACATACTACATCAAAAGAATTGTTGTTTTTTTTATGGCGATTCCAAGCAAATTAAATACGTTAAGTTTTAAAGATATGCTTTAAAAGCTGTGAGCCTACGAAAACTCGCCTGGTGTTAGGGAAAGAGGAGAAATACCCTCAAAATGGCAAGTATTGTAGACGAAAATAACACTATCAGACTCAGCATATCAGATAACCCTATTGGGGAGATTTCAAGCCACTGTCTACAAAACCTTGGAATCTTAAATTTATTAGAAAATTTCAATTGAAAATTTGACATAACCTGATTTAAAGTTTCTGGAATGACTAAATATCGTTTCCAGAAAGGATTTCTCATATTATTCCAACCTTTGTGTTGGAGAATGACTTTTGGAATAATCGGACCAAAAATCCTGAGATGCAACTTGGCCGCCTAGAGGGTCTAATTAGAACCCTTAAGTTGGGTTTCGAAAACGATTGAAATTGAGGAAAATCTATAGCTAAGATGAGCTTAAAAACCATCACCTAGAAACAAACAGAAACTAGTTAAATATTTTGTAACTTACTTCTTTTTTTTACTTCTTTACTCTTACGTAAGAAAACTGATCAGGTTGAATTTTTTTTACGTTCCATGTACAATTACCTCAAATTTTTTAAAATTAGTGTTAATATACCAGTCACATTTAAAGAAGAAAGAAAGAGTTATTGAAGATACAGAGTTATTGGGACATAATTATTGGGAGGACAATAGGATAGTTATTGCCATCTCCTTTGGGGAAAGACACGTAAGACAATGTGATTGACGTCTTAAAATGCATGAAATTAATGCACACTTTTCACCAGAGAATTATGAAGAAGGAATTATGGAATAATCCATTTGAAGAATAGGAACTCATAACAATCAGCAAGAGTTGTTTTACCATTTTTAAGTCTGTTGCCACATTCGAGCAAAATAGGCCCCACAAGAAAGCAGAAATGTTACTAGTGTCTTTGCCCAGTTGAGCTCCTCATGGAAACTTGGGCTCTAGATCTGGAGAATAGAATAACATCTTGGAAGAGTGCAAACAGCTTATGAAATCTTCTTATTCTTCCAAAATTTTGCTATTCTTCCATAGTAACCAGGCCGCTTGGAACATAGGGATACCATACGAAGACGTCTATTCCAGCAATATGCTCTAACATTCTGCAAGTACATAAGATATTGATCATTGCTACATTTTAGGCCAACTAATCTAGCAAAGGAGATGTCAAGGGAAAAAATGAAGCCAAGTGTCACCTTTACAAAAGGCACCTAAATTCTCCCTAAAAGTATTTTGTTTATGATGTAAGATTTTCCCCTGACCATACGAATTCAATAAATACACATAAGAACTTCATGTTCGTGAAACAAACCATGATTGAACTTTCACACAATTTACTTTTACCATATAAGTCGCTCATACAAAGGCCGCGTAAGGGATTCTCTTATCCCTCCACCAACCCACAACAATACATAACCCTGTCTCATCTTTTTAATAATATAAATATCAAGATCACACTAATGATTTTCCATTCGAATTATACCCTTTTCTCCTCTCAGCCCTCTCAGCCCTTACATTATTTTTTTTTATTTGATTAATGTAATGTTTCGTTTCAAATCAAATTTTATCTTAGTTGTTGTCGAATTTTTACTAAGATAGTAACGCTTGCTAAAACGTACGGTATGCCCAATGTGTGTGAAATATCTTCCCACGCCCCTGCTAACATTTAATTGTCTCTTTTTTTCACAGTTTGCCCCCCTGTAAGATTTGCTTCAATTGGTTTTTTTAACAGGTAAATTATGATTTTTTTTTTTTTTTTGTCTAACTGAAAAACCAATTCTGACCAGATTTTTCGAATTACAAAATATGTAACTCTGAGGATTGCCATACTTGGGACCAAACATATCAGGAAAGGATTAGAAAAAGTTACAAGGCAGTAAAGAATGTCGAGTGTGATCCTAGGTTGTAGTTTGAAATAAGAAAGTCGGATAAGAACTATGCAAAATTTAATAACCTATGCAAAAATAGAAAGAAGCAAAAACAAATCAGAAAAACCTGAAGCAAGTCGGATCGTAGTAAGGAAAGTTGGATGGACTGAAGGAGGCTGAAGAAGAGAAAGAACGTTGCAGAAGGACTTTGAAAGTCAGAGAAGCCTTTAAAAAGCTGGAGGACCAACAAACGAATTGAAAAATGCCAAGACCAGAGGATATGTAAGAAGGCTAGAAAAGACCAAGAACGCCAGGAAAGAAACATAAAAGTAGGGATGGCCTAAAAGCCCCTGGAAGAGACCATGAGTGTCACAAAGAAATGCCAGCAGCTTACACAGTATAAAAAATTGGAAGGCAGTAGATTAATTTTGATAACACTAAAAGAGGCTGAAGAAGACCCAAATATCAGAAAAGAACTATGAAAGTTGAGTTAGCCCCTCCAAAAATGGAAGGAACTAAAAAAGTCAGAAAGTCCTATGGCAAGTTAGAAGGCAGTGATATAAATTTGACAATTGACAAATAAATTTGTAAAAATACTATGAAAGTCAGAATGACCCTAGAGAATCTAGTGGAGACGAAAAACGTCGGAAAAGGACTAAATCAACTCATAAGGTAGTTAAGGAAGTCATAAGACGGCGAAGGAAGTTGTTTAGGACTGAAGAACGTTAAAACAGACCAAGAACATTTGAAAAGACTATGAAATTCAGGCAAGACTATTCTCATCCGCTCTCCTTTAACCCCAACTAACTTAATATCATGGCTTCTGACTTCCTTCACTGGCATCTGGCTGGCTTTCTTTCTATCTGAATTTTTATTTTTATAATAAAAAATTGTTTTTTTCTTATATTTGCTTCTAAATTATGTATTATAATCTCTAGTACTATTCAAAGTTTCGAAGTCCCTTATCGATGTTCTAGGTCTCCTCCCACCTCCTTTAACCCCAATCATCTTACTTCGTTGTTTATAATTTCCTTTGCTCTCTTCGAGTTGCTCTTATTCTTTTCTGACGTTCTTGGTCTCCTCCAGATTTTTTAAGGTTATTCCGTGACTATTATTCCGTTAGACTATTCCAACATACATCATATTTTTCCAATGTTCATGGTCACTTCTACTCTCCTTTAGTCTCAACCAACCTCTTTTGTCATTTTTTGACTCCCATCACTGCCTTGCAACTCAGTATAGTCCTTTTGAAACATTTTGGTCTCCTCTTAGTCCGATATCTCCAAATTTCTTAGTCCGATCCTACCACTAAAGTCATATTTGACTTACTATAACGTCGTTTGACCTCCTATACTGTCTTCGGTCATTCCGAGTCCTTTTTTGACGTCCTTAATCACCTCCAGCTCTTTTGGACTATTTCAGCGTTTTTATCCGGCAGCTTCTCATGTTTTCACAAATCTTAATTTTTTCTGAGAAAATTCACATATTTTCAGATTGTTGTTCAAGTGTTTTCAAACATGTTCGTTTTTGCTAGATTTTTTTTTTTTTTTTTTTCAGATTGTCATTTTTTTTATCGATGTGTTTTGCTTTTTTCAGTTTTGTGCTAAAGCTTTGCATTACATAGTTTTTGGAGGGAAAGTTTTTACCATTTTTAATTTTGTCAAGTCAAACCACAGATTGAATTCTATTGTTTAAGTTTTTCTGACAGTTTCAACTTTTGCTCTCCTGGTTTTATTTTTTTTCTAATTTTGTCCCAAGGTTTTCGAAATTTAAATTTTTTGTCACATGATTTTGTCTTAGCGAAATTTTTGCTCCTATGTAAGTAAAGCAAGTTGTGAGTTCCTAAAATAGAGTTAGTCTTTTTAAAAGAGAGCTATAGCATTTTGATTCCTTCTAAATTCAGTGAAGCTATCCCGACTTTCGTCCAGTGTTCTTGGTCTCCTCAACTCTCTTCGACAAGAAAACTTTGACATACAATTAAGGAAGGAAGATTCTTGAGGGGAGGGAATACGTCATACGATTTCTGCATGAAATATCAAAGCACATTAAATTGAAAGTATTTTTTTTAATACCCTAAAAGGGAAATTTTCTAAGGTTTTTTGCAGAATCTGAAGGGTGGGGATTGATTTTAAAATATAAAGAAATTTGAAAAATTACATGATAGTACACAAAAGTTGTTGGGGAGGGGAAAGGGGACTCCCTGGGAGCTGTTTTTGTGGTTGTTTTTTTCCTTTCCATGGAGCAATCTCTCATTTCATTTGAAGGGATATACTGATCCCTGAAAGGAATATAAAGAGAGAAAATTTGGTTTTAAGTCCATTGATATTATTATTCATTTTAATTTAACGACTCTTTTGGTCGAGCATTCGTTCTTAAATATTCGGGAACAGTAGTCAAAACTTCAGCGTCAAGAGAAGGGTATTGAGTTTTAGGCATCCTCATTTGCGAACCAATTTCTCTCTGCTTTGAGATTTAATGCCATTCTTTGCTTTCATTTTAGAAAACTCTTAATTATTTAATCTAGTTTAGGACATGCACTTTATTTTAATCTTCTAAACGAGCTTAAGGCTGGGATTGATCTTTACATCTGTGTTTAGGACTGGAGAGGCAATTTGTATATTACACATTTTCTCGTCTCATTCGACTAGACCACTGGTTTTGCATAATTACAATGAAATAATGCATAGATTATTTCTAATATGTAAACAATTAGAACCAGATACACACGGTACTTTGCTCTTAAACCAGCAAATAAAGCTACTATTGGGTGAAATGAAAAAATAAAATATGGATAAAATTTTTGAAACACTGAAGTACTTCGAGCAATTGATACCATTGATGCCAGTGAAGGATTGGTATCCATCTAAATGGATACCTTGAGAAATCTGGAGAAGGTCAGCAGGAAGGTTGTGTGAAAGCAGAGGATGGTTGGCCCCTAACCCTCCATTCCACGTCCTAGATTAGCTTTATGGTGATAATATTGAGCAGCATTAGACGGTGCTAGCTGGTTTTTTTTTCCAGTTGTTTCTGTGCTATGCAAAACTGATCAGGTGGAATTTTTTTTACGTTCCATATACAATTACCTCAAATTTTTTAAAATTAGTGTTAATATACCAGTCACATTTAAAGAAGAAAGAAAGAGTTATTGAAGATACAGAGTTATTGGGACATAATTATTGGGAGGACAATAGGATAGTTATTGCCATCTCCTTTGGGGAAAGACACGTAAGACAATGTGATTGACGTCTTAAAATGCATGAAATTAATGCACACTTTTCACCAGAGAATTATGAGGAAGGAATTATGGAATAATCCATTTGAAGAATAGGAACTCATAACAATCAGCAAGAGTTGTTTTACCATTTTTAAGTCTGTTGCCACATTCGAGCAAAATAGGCCCCACAAGAAAGCAGAAATGTTGCTAGTGTCTTTGCCCAGTTGAGCTCCTCATGGAAACTTGGGCTCTAGATCTGGAGAATAGAATAACATCTTGGAAGAGTGCAAACAGCTTATGAAATCTTCTTATTCTTCCAAAATTTTGCTATTCTTCCATCGTAACCAGGTCGCTTGTAACATAGGGATACCATACGAAGACGTCTATTCCAGCAATATGCTCTAACATTCTGCAAGTACATAAGATATTGATCATTGCTACATTTTAGGCCAACTAATCTAGCAAAGAAGATGTCAAAGGAAAAAATGAAGCCAAGTGTCACCTTTACAAAAGGCACCTAAATTCTCCCTAAAAGTATTTTGTTTATGATGTAAGATTTTCCCCTGACCATACGAATTCAATAAATACACATAAGAACTTCATGTTCGTGAAACAAACCATGATTGAACTTTCACACAATTTACTTTTACCATATAAGTCGCTCATACAAAGGCCGCGTAAGGGATTCTCTTATCCCTCCACCAACCCACAACAATACATAACCCTGTCTCATCTTTTTAATAATATAAATATCAAGATCACACTAATGATTTTCCATTCGAATTATACCCTTTTCTCCTCTCAGCCCTCTCAGCCCTTACATTATTTTTTTTTATTTGATTAATGTAATGTTTCGTTTCAAATCAAATTTTATCTTAGTTGTTGTCGAATTTTTACTAAGATAGTAACGCTTGCTAAAACGTACGGTATGCCCCATGTGTGTGAAATATCTTCCCACGCCCCTGCTAACATTTAATTGTCTCTTTTTTCACAGTTTGCCCCCCTGTAAGATTTGCTTCAATTGGTTTTTTTAACAGGTAAATTATGATTTTTTTTTTTTTTTTTTGTCTAACTGAAAAACCAATTCTGACCAGATTTTTCGAATTACAAAATATGTAACTCTGAGGATTGCCATACTTGGGACCAAACATATCAGGAAAGGATTAGAAAAAGTTACAAGGCAGTAAAGAATGTCGAGTGTGATCCTAGGTTGTAGTTTGAAATAAGAAAGTCGGATAAGAACTATGCAAAATTTAATAACCTATGCAAAAATAGAAAGAAGCAAAAACATATCAGAAAAACCTGAAGCAAGTCGGATTGTAGTAAGGAAAGTTGGATGGACTGAAGGAGGCTGAAGAAGAGAAAGAACGTTGCAGAAGGACTTTGAAAGTCAGAGAAGCCTTTAAAAAGCTGGAGGACCAACAAACGAATTGAAAAATGGCAAGACCAGAGGATATGTAAGAAGGCTAGAAAAGACCAAGAACGCCAGGAAAGAAACATAAAAGTAGGGATGGCCTAAAAGCCCCTGGAAGAGACCATGAGTGTCACAAAGAAATGCCAGCAGCTTACACAGTATAAAAAATTGGAAGGCAGTGGATTAATTTTGATAACACTAAAAGAGGCTGAAGAAGACCCAAATATCAGAAAAGAACTATGAAAGTTGAGTTAGCCCCTCCAAAAATGGAAGGAACTAAAAAAGTCAGAAAGTCCTATGGCAAGTTAGAAGGCAGTGATATAAATTTGACAATTGACAAACAAATTTGTAAAAATACTATGAAAGTCAGAATGACCCTAGAGAATCTAGTGGAGACGAAAAACGTCGGAAAAGGACTAAATCAACTCATAAGGTAGTTAAGGAAGTCATAAGACGGCGAAGGAAGTTGTTTAGGACTGAAGAACGTTAAAACAGACCAAGAACATTTGAAAAGACTATGAAATTCAGGCAAGACTATTCTCATCCGCTCTCCTTTAACCCCAACTAACTTAATGTCATGGCTTCTGACTTCCTTCACTGGCATCTGGCTGGCTTTCTTTCTATCTGAATTTTTATTTTTATAATAAAAAATTGTTTTTTTCTTATATTTGCTTCTAAATTATGTATTATAATCTCTAGTACTATTCAAAGTTTCGAAGTCCCTTTTCGATGTTCTAGGTCTCCTCCCACCTCCTTTAACCCCAACATCTTACTTCGTTGTTTATAATTTCCTTTGCTCTCTTCGAGTTGCTCTTATTCTTTTCTGACGTTCTTGGTCTCCTCCAGATTTTTTAAGGTTATTCCGTGACTATTATTCCGTTAGACTATTCCAACATACATCATATATTTCCAATGTTCATGGTCACTTCTACTCTCCTTTAGTCTCAACCAACCTCTTTTGTCATCTTTTGACTCCCATCACAGCCTTGCAACTCAGTATAGTCCTTTTGAAACATTTTGGTCTCCTCTTAGTCCGATATCTCCAAATTTCTTAGTCCGATCCTACCACTAAAGTCATATTTGACTTATTATAACGTCGTTTGACCTCCTATACTGTCTTCGGTCATTCCGAGTCCTTTTTTGACGTCCTTAATCACCTCCAGCTCTTTTGGACTATTTCAGCCTTTTTATCCGGCAGCTTCTCATGTTTTCACAAATCTTAATTTTTTCTGAGAAAATTCACATATTTTCAGATTGTTGTTCAAGTGTTTTCAAACATGTTCGTTTTTGCTAGATTTTTTTTTTTTTAATTTTTCAGATTGTCATTTTTTTTTATCGATGTGTTTTGCTTTTTTCAGTTTTGTGCTAAAGCTTTGCATTACATAGTTTTTGGAGGGAAAGTTTTTACCATTTTTAATTTTGTCAAGTCAAACCACAGATTGAATTCCATTGTTTAAGTTTTTCTGACAGTTTCAACTTTTGCTCTCCTGGTTTTATTTTTTTTCTAATTTTGTCCCAAGGTTTTCGAAATTTAAATTTTTTGTCACATGATTTTGTCTTAGCGAAATTTTTGCTCCTATGTAAGTAAAGCAAGTTGTGAGTTCCTAAAATAGAGTTAGTCTTTTTAAAAGAGAGCTATAGCATTTTGATTCCTTCTAAATTCAGTGAAGCTATCCCGACTTTCGTCCAATGTTCTTGGTCTCCTCAACTCTCTTCGACAAGAAAACTTTGACATACAATTAAGGAAGGAAGATTCTTGAGGGGAGGGAATACGTCATACGATTTCTGCATGAAATATCAAAGCACATTAAATTGAAAGTATTTTTTTTAATACCCTAAAAGCGAAATTTTCTAAGGTTTTTTGCAGAATCTGAAGGGTGGGGATTGATTTTAAAATATAAAGAAATTTGAAAAATTACATGATAGTACACAAAAGTTGTTGGGGAGGGGAAAGGGGACTCCCTGGGAGCTGTTTTTGTGGTTGTTTTTTTTCCTTTCCATGGAGCAATCTCTCATTTCATTTGAAGGGATATACTGATCCCTGAAAGGAATATAAAGAGAGAAAATTTGGTTTTAAGTCCATTGATATTATTATTCATTTTAATTTAACGACTCTTTTGGTCGAGCATTCGTTCTTAAATATTCGGGAACAGTAGTCAAAACTTCAGCGTCAAGAGAAGGGTATTGAGTTTTAGGCATCCTCATTTGCGAACCAATTTCTCTCTGCTTTGAGATTTAATGCCATTCTTTGCTTTCATTTTAGAAAACTCTTAATTATTTAATCTAGTTTAGGACATGCACTTTATTTTTATCTTCTAAACGAGCTTAAGGCTGGGATTGATCTTTACATCTGCGTTTAGGACTGGAGAGGCAATTTGTATATTACACATTTTCTCGTCTCATTCGACTAGACCACTGGTTTTGCATAATTACAATGAAATAATGCATAGATTATTTCTAATGTGTAAACAATTAGAACCAGATACACACGGTACTTTGCTCTTAAACCAGCAAATAAAGCTACTATTGGGTGAAATGAAAAAATAAAATATGGATAAAATTTTTGAAACACTGAAGTACTTCGAGAAATTGATACCATTGATGCCAGTGAAGGATTGGTATCCATCTAAATGGATACCTTGAGAAATCTGGAGAAGGTCAGCAGGAAGGTTGTGTGAAAGCAGAGGATGGTTGGCCCCTAACCCTCCATTCCACGTCCTAGATTAGCTTTATGGTGATAATATTGAGCAGCATTAGACGGTGCTAGCTGGTTTTTTTTTTCAGTTGTTTCTGTGCTATGCAAAACTGATCAGGTGGAATTTTTTTTACGTTCCATATACAATTACCTCAAATTTTTTAAAATTAGTGTTAATATACCAGTCACATTTAAAGAAGAAAGAAAGAGTTATTGAAGATACAGAGTTATTGGGACATAATTATTGGGAGGACAATAGGATAGTTATTGCCATCTCCTTTGGGGAAAGACACGTAAGACAATGTGATTGACGTCTTAAAATGCATGAAATTAATGCACACTTTTCACCAGAGAATTATGAGGAAGGAATTATGGAATAATCCATTTGAAGAATAGGAACTCATAACAATCAGCAAGAGTTGTTTTACCATTTTTAAGTCTGTTGCCACATTCGAGCAAAATAGGCCCCACAAGAAAGCAGAAATGTTGCTAGTGTCTTTGCCCAGTTGAGCTCCTCATGGAAACTTGGGCTCTAGATCTGGAGAATAGAATAACATCTTGGAAGAGTGCAAACAGCTTATGAAATCTTCTTATTCTTCCAAAATTTTGCTATTCTTCCATCGTAACCAGGTCGCTTGGAACATAGGGATACCATACGAAGACGTCTATTCCAGCAATATGCTCTAACATTCTGCAAGTGCATAAGATATTGATCATTGCTACATTTTAGGCCAACTAATCTAGCAAAGGAGATGTCAAGGGAAAAAATGAAGCCGAGTGTCACCTTTACAAAAGGCACCTAAATTCTCCCTAAAAGTATTTTGTTTATGATGTAAGATTTTCCCCTGACCATACGAATTCAATAAATACACATAAGAACTTCATGTTCGTGAAACAAACCATGATTGAACTTTCACACAATTTACTTTTACCATATAAGTCGCTCATACAAAGGCCGCGTAAGGGATTCTCTTATCCCTCCACCAACCCACAACAATACATAACCCTGTCTCATCTTTTTAATAATATAAATATCAAGATCACACTAATGATTTTCCATTCGAATTATACCCTTTTCTCCTCTCAGCCCTCTCAGCCCTTACATTATTTTTTTTTATTTGATTAATGTAATGTTTCGTTTCAAATCAAATTTTATCTTAGTTGTTGTCGAATTTTTACTAAGATAGTAACGCTTGCTAAAACGTACGGTATGCCCCATGTGTGTGAAATATCTTCCCACGCCCCTGCTAACATTTAATTGTCTCTTTTTTTCACAGTTTGCCATTGATACCATTGATGCCAGTGAAGGATTGTTATCCATCTAAATGGATACCTTGAGAAATCTGGAGAAGGTCAGCAGGAAGGTTGTGTGAAAGCAGAGGATGGTTGGCCCCTAACCCTCCATTCCACGTCCTAGATTAGCTTTATGGTGATAATATTGAGCAGCATTAGACGGTGCTAGCTGGTTTTTTTTCAGTTTTTTCTGTGCTATGCATGCAGTGTTATTTAAAAAAACATATATTTTCTAAATATTTGTATTTTTCTGATACTTTTCAAATACTTGAAGCACCTCCTTGTAATCTCCGAAGTTTGGGAGGGGGATAACTTTGCTGTTTGTCGTACTGTGTGGAAAAAGAAGCAAAAAAGGTATTTTTCGAAATTCAGGGGAGCAATTGCCCCCTCATCCCATTAGATGCTTCTACCCTTAGAGACTTCTTTGATTTATTCTTTTAAATATATTTGCTATCTAATAATTATCTTTTCAGCTAAAATTTCAGTATTGGGTTAGCCAAAAAAAATAAAAATAATAAAAGAAAATTGGGAGCTCTTTTTTTTAGGCAGGTTTTAAAAGTTGTCGATAGATCATCATTTTTGTTTTCTTGCTTTTGGCGGAAGATTATTGGAGAAGACCTGATAGAAACATGAAGTATTACCGATTTTCTACCACAATTTTGGGCATAAAGCTACTTACATTTTGATTGTTCCTGCTTTTGTACCCATAGTTGTAAACTGGAAAAAACTTTAGCTCATAAATCTTAAATCTTTAACATATATATTGATGTCTGGCGAGGATGAGCATCAGAAGCGATAGACCTCTATCAATTCTAAAATAGCTTTATGAACTGTTATATAGCGTACCACTCAACCCCCTAGAATAGGTTGAAAGTATTTGGAGAACCATCAAACAAAATGAAAAACGACAAGGCCAGAGGAGATATAAGAAGGCTAGAGGGCACCAAGAACGTCTCAAAAGAAGTAATAAATTGGGAACAGATTAAAAATGGTCAGAAGGAAATACCAGTAATCTGAAGTAAAGAAAATTGGATTTTTTTTTTTTTTTTTTTTTTTTTACAGCTTGTATTAGCCTATTCAAACTTCATAGTCTTTTTCCAATATTCATGGTCTCTTCAACTTTCTTTTAGTCTCACCTCTACTTCATTTGCCATCTTTTGAATTCTTTTACAGCCTTACGACTTGGTTTAATCCTTTTCCAATTTTTTGTTCTCCATTACTTTTCGCAGGCTATCCTGACTTTCATAGTCCTTTTCCGACCTTGTTTTTCTCTTCAAACCTCCTCTAGTCCCATCTGATTTGTTAAAAAGTGATCAGACTTGCTCTGGGCCTCTCTTTTTTTAGTTTCTTCTGTTTTGATAAGCTATCCCAAATTCAGGAGTATTTTTTTAGCTTTCTTCGCCTTATTCTTCCCCTAAAGTCACATCTGGGTTTTTGTAATACTGTCACACTTCTCTTACCATCTTTTGACTTTCCCATTCCTTTCTTGACGTTTTTGGTCACCTCCAGGTACTTTTGGCTATTCAAACTTTCCTAGTCCTTATATGACAGCTCCTAAAGCTTCCATGTTTCATTTTTGTTAATTCTTTTCGGGGAAATTCACATATTTTCAAATCTTTGTCCAAATGTTTTAAAAGCTGTTCATTTTTTCCAGATTCTGGCTTTTTTAATATTTGTCCCAAATTTTAAAAGATTTTCGTTTTTTTCTGCTTTCAATTGAACAGTTTTTAGAAGATTTTTTTTACTATTTTTAAATTTTGTCAAGTAAAACACAGATTTAAATCTATTGTCAAGGTTTTTTCGGCCAATTTAAATTTTCGTTCACTTGATTTCGTTTTTCTCTCATTTTGTCCCGAATTTTCACCATTTTAAATTTTTCCTCCCCGCGATTTTATCTTTTTCAAAATTTTATCCCAAAGCCAGCCAGTAAAGGAAGCTAGGTGGGGTTAAAAGAGAGTTGGTGTTTTTAATTCCTTTTCTCTTCAATGAAGGTATTTTGACTTTTGTAGTCTTTTTCTGATGTTCTTGGTCTCCTCCATTCTCTTTGAAGAGAAAACTTTGACTTACAATGTGGACCCCGTTGTCATTTATATATCCCCCTGTGCCCCCGGCGTCCCCGTTGTAGTTATGTCCCTGTGTCCCGGTCGTCATTTGTAACCCGGTATCACAGTCTGTAATTTCTCTTTGAGTGTCCCGGTCGTCATTTATATTCCCTCTGTCTCGGTGTCCCGGTCGTCATTTGTGTCCCGGTGTCCCGGTCTGTAATTTCTCTTTAAGTGTCCCGGTCGTCATTTATAATCCCTGTGTCCCGGTCGTCATTTGTGTCCCGGTGTCCCGGTCTGTAGTGTCATCTTATAATGACGTCATATACAAAGCCTCATATACTTATAATGACGTCAAATGCAAACCCAAAAACAAACAAACATACATATATACAACTTATTTTTATATATATAGATATAGTTTCTTTCTTAGTTTTTTTTCTTTTTTAGTTTTTTCTTTTCTTAGTTTTTATTATTTTTTAGTTTTTTTTTTAGTTTCTTCTATTAATTAAATTTTATTCTTCCATTTGTCGATGTTCATTCTAACATTGACACTTGGAAAAATCTTTACTTGCCAAGCATGCTAAAGCTCAACAATCTATATATGTAAAACACTATGTCTTATTCATTTCTTTGTTAGTGGCTGGATTTATCAATTTAATATTAAAGTGATAGCCATCGGCTCCATCCAAAAAAATGATAGGATATTCTAGGGCATCGTAGCATCGATGAGTTTCAGCAATTCTTACCAACTGAGCGTTTCGCTGATGAAGAATAATATCTCGAGGTAAAAACTGATCACCGACCATAGCGATTGCCACTTTGTCGATTGTTGGAGCATTGTATCTACGCACATGCTGGCAAGGAGGCGCTTTGTCAGCGGAAACAACAATTTTATGTATATCAGTAGGCATCAAATCGATGGGTGTTTTGAAGAGCTGCACAAAATTATTATTTTTGGGGAAAAGATGTTGCAATTAGGAAACGATTGTCCTTTCAACGTCGGGAGAAATTTCGCAATGTGCATTCAATTCAGAAATTCTATCACTGATGAAGTACAATTGTAAAAATTTATGATTCTCACCTGAGAATGGTAGAAGGGACCCTGCTCTATGATAAATTTGCCCTTTTACTTTGAAATTAGGCATAAATTGATCTGGATTTTCAATTTTGGCACCAAACGACGTCATTTGGAAGCATGAGTTGTTGATTCTGATTTTTGATAAAAAACGCTTAGATTCTGACGTAGTTCCAGTAAGCAAAGTCTTCAATGGCTCTGGGGGTGCAGCCAGTTGAGGAAGTTTAACTTTTCCTGAGGTGCAACACATTCCCATTGTTTCATCATTAAATTTCAAGGCCTTGCAGTAGGGACAAATTTTAGACATAGTCCAGATTTGAACACATCTACTATAATCATCTACTCGGCTGTACCTGTATTCCATGCGATAATTTTCACGTTGCTCTTGTGATTCCTCGGCACGCTTTCTTTTGGCATTATCTCTTGAAGCCGCAAGCCTGTTTTCACGTTGCTCTTGTGATTCCTCAGCATGCCTTCTTTTTTCACTGTCTCTTTTAGTAGCAAGTCTGGTTTGCTCTGGTAGTTCCTCGACACGCCTTCCTTGACGGAAATTAAACATTCCTAATCTGGCATTATCTCTTGCAGCCGTAAGCCTGTTTTCACGTTGCTCTTGTTATTCTTCGGCAGGCTTTCTGTTCTTACTTTCTCTATCAGCCGCAAGCCTGTTTTCTTGCTGTTCTTCTAATTCCTCGGCACGCTTTCTTTTCTTACTTTCCCTATCAGCAGTAAGTTTTTTGGCATAGACTGTTTGAGCAGCTTTCTCGGCTGTTGCTTATATATATATATATATACATATATATATATATATATATATATATATATATATATATATATATATATATATATATATATATATATATATATATATACTAGCTGTTGGGGTGGCGCTTCGCGCCACCCCAACACCTAGTTGGTGGGGGCGCTTCGCGCCCCCCCCAAGCCCCCCCGCGCGCGTAAGTCGTTACGCGCCATAATAGTTACGCGCCATTGTAGTTGTGTCCCTATGTCCCACCTGTGAATATAGATAGATATATATATATATATATATATATACTAGCTGTTGGGGTGGCGCTTCGCGCCACCCCAACACCTAGTTGGTGGGGGCGCTTCGCGCCCCCCCCAAGCCCCCCCGCGCGCGTAAGTCGTTACGCGCCATAATAGTTACGCGCCATTGTAGTTGTGTCCCTATGTCCCACCTGTGAATATAGATAGATATATATATATATGGTTTTAACTACGTAAAACTTGCGAATATACAACATTCTTTGCTGTCCCATTGTCTTTGCATATAAATAGATTGTCAGGTTTACCGACTCTTGAACATGCAACATATAATGGTCCATGGGAAAACAATCTGTATTCAGATCTATACCTCATGATTCTAATGATTGCCCTTGAGCTTTGTTGATGGTGATTGCTAATCGACCATTCCCTGTCCCGGTGTCCCGGTCGTCATTTACATCCCCCTGTTTCCCCCGGTGTCCCCGTTGTAGTTGTGTCCCTGTGTCCCGGTCGTCATTTATATTCCCTGTGTCCCGGGTCCCGGTCGTCATTTGTATCCCGGTGTCCCGGTCTGTATATACATTCGTTTTTTAGTTTTGTTTTTCTCCTTTATTTTTTTCCTTTTTTTTTCTTTTTTAGCTTATTTAGATTTTTAGATTTTTTAGTTTTTTTATTAGTTTTTAGTTTTTTTTTCTTTTTAGTTTTTTTGTCCCGGTCGTCATTTATATCCCCCTGTTTCCCCCGGGTCGTCATTTATACTCCCTGTGTCCCGGTGCTTTGTTGATTGCTAATCGAACATTCCTTTTGTCCTGGTCGCTTTCTCTTTGAGTGTCGTCATTTATTTTTTTCTTTTTTAGTTCTTTTAGTTTTTACCTTTTTTAGTTTTTTTTTGTTTTTAGTTTTTTTAGTTTTTTACCTTTTTTTAGTTTTTTTAGTTTTTTTTAGTTTTTTAGCTTTTTTATTTTTTTTATTAGTTTTTAGTTTTTTTTGTAGTTTTTGCCTTTTTTTTCTCTTTGAGTGTCGTCATTTATTAGTTTTTTCCTTTTTTTTTTAGTTTTTTATTGGTTTTTACCTTTATTTTAGCTTATTTTTCAGTTTTTTCCTTTTTTTTAGTTTTTTTTATTTTTTATTTTTTTTAGTTTTTTACCTTTTTTTAGTTTTTTTAGTTTTTTAGCTTTTTTACTTTTTTTATTAGTTTTTAGTTTTTTTTGTAGTTTTTGCCTTTTTTAGTTTTTTCAGTTTTTTTTTTAGTTTTTTATTGGTTTTTACCTTTATAGTTTTTTTAGTTTTTTAGCTTTTTTATTTTTTTTATTAGTTTTTAGTTTTTTTTGTAGTTTTTGCCTTTTTTTAGTTTTTTCAGTTTTGACGTCACCTGATCCAGTTTTTTCAGGTGACGTCACCTGACACATCCATCCATCCATCCATCCACAGACAACTTATTTTTATATATATAGATAGATATATATATATATATATATATATATATATATATCTATATATATAAAAATAAGTTGTCTGTCTGTCTGTGGATGTGTGGATGGATGTGTCAGGTGACGTCACCTGAAAAAACTGGATCAGGTGACGTCAAAACTGAAAAAACTAAAAAAGGCAAAAACTACAAAAAAAACTAAAAACTAATAAAAAAAATAAAAAAGCTAAAAAACTAAAAAAACTATAAAGGTAAAAACCAATAAAAAACTAAAAAAAAAACTGAAAAAACTAAAAAAAGGCAAAAACTACAAAAAAAAACTAAAAACTAATAAAAAAAGTAAAAAAGCTAAAAAACTAAAAAAACTAAAAAAACTAAAAAAAGGTAAAAAACTAAAAAAAATAAAAATAAAAAAAAACTAAAAAAAAAGGAAAAAACTGAAAAATAAGCTAAAATAAAGGTAAAAACCAATAAAAAACTAAAAAAAAAAGGAAAAAACTAATAAATGACGACACTCAAAGAGAAAGCGACCAGGACAAAAGGAATGTTCGATTAGCAATCAACAAAGCACCGGGACACAGGGAGTATAAATGACGACCAGGACATAAGTAAAAAAAAAAAAACTATCTATATATATAAAAATAAGTTGTCTGTGGATCTGTGGATCGTGGATCAGGTGACGTCACCTGAAAAAACTGGATCAGGTGACGTCAAAACTGAAAAAACTAAAAAAAGGCAAAAACTACAAAAAAAACTAAAAACTAATAAAAAAAATAAAAAAGCTAAAAAACTAAAAAAACTAAAAAAAGGCAAAAACTACAAAAAAAACTAAAAACTAATAAAAAAGCTAAAAAACTAAAAAAACTAAAAAAAAGGCAAAAACTACAAAAAAACTAAAAACTAATAAAAAAAATAAAAAAGCTAAAAAACTAAAAAAACTAAAAAAACTAAAAAAAGGTAAAAAACTAAAAAAACTAAAAACTAAAAAAAAACTAAAAAAGGTAAAAACTAAAAGAACTAAAAAAGAAAAAAATAAATGACGACACTCAAAGAGAAAGCGACCAGGACAAAAGGAATGTTCGATTAGCAATCAACAAAGCACCGGGACACAGGGAGTATAAATGACGACCAGGACACAAGTAAAAAAAAAAATTAACAAAACTAAAAAGAAGGTAAAAACTACAAAAAAACTAAAAAGAAAAAAAAACTAAAAACTAATAAAAAAACTAAAAAATCTAAAAATCTAAATAAACTAAAAAAGAAAAAAAAAGGAAAAAAATAAAGGAGAAAAACAAAACTAAAAAACGAATGTATATACAGACCGGTACACCGGGATACAAATGACGACCGGGACACAGGGAATATAAATAACGACCGGGACACAGGGACACAACTACAACGGGGACACCGGGGGAAACAGGGGGATATAAATGACGACCGGGACAAAAAAACTAAAAAGAAATAAAAACTAAAAACTAATAAAAAAAACTAAAAAATCTAAAAATCTAAATAAGCTAAAAAAGAAAAAAAAAAGGAAAAAAATAAAGGAGAAAAACAAAACTAAAAAACGAATGTATATACAGACCGGGACACCGGGATACAAATGATGACCGGGACCCGGGACACAGGGAATATAAATGACGACCGGGACACAGGGACACAACTACAACGGGGACACCGGGGGTTAAAACCATATATATATATATATATCTATATTCACAGGTGGGACATAGGGACACAACTACAATGGCGCGTAACTATTATGGCGCGTAACGACTTACGCGCGCGGGGGGGCTTGGGGGGGGCGCGAAGCGCCCCCACCAACTAGGTGTTGGGGTGGCGCGAAGCGCCACCCCAACAGCTAGTATATATATATATATATGGTTTTAACTACGTAAAACTTGTGAATATACAACATTCTTTGCTGTCCCATTGTCTTTGCATATAAATAGATTGTCAGGTTTACCGACTCTTGAACATGCAACATATAATGGTCCATGGGAAAACAATCTGTATTCAGATCTATACCTCATGATTCTAATGATTGCCCTTGAGCTTTGTTGATGGTGATTGCTAATCGACCATTCCCTGTCCCGGTGTCCCGGTCGTCATTTACATCCCCCTGTTTCCCCGGGTGTCCCCGTTGTAGTTGTGTCCCTGTGTCCCGGTCGTCATTTATATTCCCTGTGTCCCGGTCGTCATTTGTATCCCGGTGTCCCGGTCTGTATATACATTCGTTTTTTAGTTTTGTTTTTCTCCTTTATTTTTTTCCTTTTTTTCTTTTTTAGCTTATTTAGATTTTTAGATTTTTTAGTTTTTTTATTAGTTTTTAGTTTTTTTTTCTTTTTAGTTTTTTTGTCCCGGTCGTCATTTATATCCCCCTGTTTCCCCCGGTGTCCCCGTTGTAGTTGTGTCCCTGTGTCCCGGTCGTCATTTATATTCCCTGTGTCCCGGTCGTCATTTGTATCCCGGTGTACCGGTCTGTATATACATTCGTTTTTTAGTTTTGATTTTCTCCCTTATTTTTTTCCTTTTTTTTTCTTTTTTAGTTTATTTAGATTTTTAGATTTTTTAGTTTTTTTATTAGTTTTTAGTTTTTTTTTCTTTTTAGTTTTTTTGTAGTTTTTACCTTCTTTTTAGTTTTGTTAATTTTTTTTTTTACTTACGTCCTGGTCGTCATTTATACTCCCTGTGTCCCGGTGCTTTGTTGATTGCTAATCGAACATTCCTTTTGTCCTGGTCGCTTTCTCTTTGAGTGTCGTCATTTATTTTTTTCTTTTTTAGTTCTTTTAGTTTTTACCTTTTTTAGTTTTTTTTAGTTTTTTAGATGAAAATTTTTTTTAGTTTTTTCCTTTTTTTCTTTTTAGTTTTTTATTGGTTTTTACCTTTATGTTAGCTTATTTTTCAGTTTTTTCCTTTTTTTTAGTTTTTTTTTATTTTTTATTTTTTTTAGTTTTTTACCTTTTTTTAGTTTTTTTAGTTTTTTTAGTTTTTTAGCTTTTTTACTTTTTTTATTAGTTTTTAGTTTTTTTGTAGTTTTTGCCTTTTTTTAGTTTTTTCAGTTTTTTTTTTAGTTTTTTATTGGTTTTTACCTTTATTTTAGCTTATTTTTCAGTTTTTTCCTTTTTTTTAGTTTTTTTTTTAGTTTTTAGTTTTTTTAGTTTTTTACCTTTTTTAGTTTTTTTAGTTTTTTTAGTTTTTTAGATTTTTTATTTTTTTTATTAGTTTTTAGTTTTTTTTGTAGTTTTGCCTTTTTTTTAGTTTTTTTAGTTTTTTAGCTTTTTTATTAGTTTTTAGTTTTTTTTGTAGTTTTTGCCTTTATTTAGTTTTTTTAGTTTTTTAGCTTTTTTATTTTTTTTATTAGTTTTTAGTTTTTTTTGTAGTTTTTGCCTTTTTTTAGTTTTTTCAGTTTTGACGTCACCTGATCCAGTTTTTTCAGGTGACGTCACCTGATCCACGATCCACAGATCCACAGACAACTTATTTTTATATATATAGATAGTTTTTTTTTTTTACTTATGTCCTGGTCGTCATTTATACTCCCTGTGTCCCGGTGCTTTGTTGATTGCTAATCGAACATTCCTTTTGTCCTGGTCGCTTTCTCTTTGAGTTTTGTCATTTATTTTTTTCTTTTTTAGTTCTTTTAGTTTTTACCTTTTTTAGTTTTTTTTAGTTTTTTAGATGAAAATTTTTTTTAGTTTTTTCCTTTTTTTCTTTTTAGTTTTTTATTGGTTTTTACCTTTATTTTAGCTTATTTTTCAGTTTTTTCCTTTTTTTATTTTTTTTTATTTTTTATTTTTTTTAGTTTTTTACCTTTTTTTAGTTTTTTTAGTTT
This sequence comes from Artemia franciscana, assembly GCF_032884065.1. Taxonomy (NCBI): domain Eukaryota; kingdom Metazoa; phylum Arthropoda; class Branchiopoda; order Anostraca; family Artemiidae; genus Artemia; species Artemia franciscana. The sequence goes on from NW_027062976.1 coordinate 29,699, forward strand.
TTTTAGTTTTTTAGCTTTTTTACTTTTTTTTATTAGTTTTTAGTTTTTTTGTAGTTTTTGCCTTTTTTTAGTTTTTTCAGTTTTTTTTTTAGTTTTTTATTGGTTTTTACCTTTATTTTAGCTTATTTTTCAGTTTTTTCCTTTTTTTTAGTTTTTTTTAGTTTTTAGTTTTTTTAGTTTTTTACCTTTTTTTAGTTTTTTTAGTTTTTTTAGTTTTTTAGCTTTTTTATTTTTTTTATTAGTTTTTAGTTTTTTTTGTAGTTTTTGCCTTTTTTTAGTTTTTTTAGTTTTTTAGCTTTTTTATTAGTTTTTAGTTTTTTTTGTAGTTTTTGCCTTTTTTTAGTTTTTTTAGTTTTTTAGCTTTTTTATTTTTTTTATTAGTTTTTAGTTTGTTTTGTAGTTTTTGCCTTTTTTTAGTTTTTTCAGTTTTGACGTCACCTGATCCAGTTTTTTCAGGTGACGTCACCTGATCCATCCACAGACAGACAGACAACTTATTTTTATATATATAGAAGATATATATGTGTGTGTGTGTGTGTCTGTGTGTGTGGGCTCCACAAAAAATTCCAATCAGCCCCCGAACCTAATCGATCCGTCCCTGGTCATTATTTGTTAATTTAAATTTTACGTTTTCTCTTCTTAATATAAATCAGAGTAAAAAAGGGAACAAAAAGAAAGAATGAAGAGGAAAAAAAGAAAAAAGAAAACACTCTTAGAAAATATATTTTTTCTAATAACATAATATAAAAAGTAATAAAAGTAAGATATAAATAATAACAAACAAATAATATACTGGTATGTGGACACCGAATCTGGTATATTCCATAATAGTATATAAAAATCATCCCCAATAGACGATAAATTTTCACGTAAATTTAAGATATCATCATAGTAAGTGAGAATTGGAAGATATAAACCTTTAAAATAAAACTAATCTGAATCTTTTTGGGGGGTTTCAATTACTGCTACTACTGCTACTACTACTACTACTACTACTACTACTACTACTACCACTACTACTACTACTACTACTACTAGCAGCTCAGTGCGGCACCTAGTCGCCTGAGACCATCAAAGCTATGCACGCTCCTCCTCCATACCAATCTATTCAAAGCCTCCCTCTTAACACCCTCCCAGGAAGTTCCCATTTCCCTTTAATCTTTTATTACGAATATATTGGTGGATCTCCATTTATCACGTTTGAGTACACAAAATATAGAATTTTTTTTATTACTTGAAATTCTGGATGAATATTCTGGATGATCAAAGTTGGACAATTATAATTTTGTGCCCGTGTTCCTGGGCTGTAGCCATATTAATTCTTTTAGATAACTTTTTGTCAGTCAATCAACCCCTAAAATTCTGGTTTATCAACTGTTGATCAGCACCATATAGTACAACATTACGGAAATGGTGAACTTTTACTTTTTTTAAATTTTGACTCCACTCGAAGGATTATGCATCTCTTCTGAAGTTCAATTGGTGGCGAAATATGAGGTTTACTTTACGTTTGAGTTTCAAATTACAAGACTCGAGGCTCAGGCAGAAGGACGTAAGCTAAAGATTCTAGATCCTTTTTGACGTTGGCGTCGAAATTTATCCAGTCATAGCGTCATAGCCTCATGCAACCAAATAGGGCAGTTTTAGTCTTACCAGTCAAAGAGTCATAACGTGATGCAATAAATGGGGCAGTTTTAGTCTTACCCCAATCATATCTCAAATATATTTCACACTCATCACCTTTGGCTTTTTCTTGGCTGGAACCAAGTAAAAATGAACCACAGGGAATGAGGCTTCTAGGACTACAGACTCCATGAGCCAGAAAATTTGAGTTGATTTTGACTATGTACCGTCGAAATTGGTTTCCAGTTCTAACGCCATAACCTTTCATAATATGATGCAACCAAATAGGACAGTCTTGATCTGGCTCCAATCCAGTCTTAAATTCAGTTTTACTCACGGAAAATGCCTTCGGTTTTTTCTTAGCTGGAGCCTAGTAAAGAATGAGCCACTGGGAATCAGGCATTGGAGTCACCCAAACATGACATGATACCTCAGAGAAGCAACTTTTGAAAAGATACATGTTTTATATCATCATTTGTCAAAAGATACGTGTTTATATCATTGCGTATATTAAGACGCAGTTTTGTCAAAAATTGCATTTCATAATGATATTATCTTTTAAGGATTTCTGAACGGTGTTTCAAAAAAGATGAGAATAGGAGAGACATCTCTGCTTCTTAGGCGAAAAAAGATGTTCCTTGTTGCTCCAGATATCTTTTCGATCATACAATGTTTTTGTGGAGGTTCAGGCTATTTTTGATATTCCCATAAATCTGCTCGTAACTGACTAACTTGTACCAATAAGATTAATACAAAAAAAAGTAGTTAACGTTCCGGAATTAGTATCAAATGACTATTCTTCCTCACTTTTTTTTTAAATACACGTTTTAAATTTTCGGTTGAAATAGGGTTAAGTTCGTTTTTTACTAGGTTGCGTCTGCAGCCAGAACCATGATTGTCATTCATCGACGACCTCTGCATACACTCTTTGGGCGTAACTAATCGAAGTTCTTATGAAGAAGTGAAATGACGTAAAAGGAAAACCAGGTGTATTTCTTTTTCTTCAAAAATTAAAAAAAAATTTACAATCGCAGAACTATATACATATTCTTAGAGAAATTTGAGAAAACCAATTACATGAAAAACGCATTAATTTTTTTTTTAAAACGTTAAGGTTATGTTTTGAATAAAGTTAGAAGAAGCTTCAATATATAAATGAAGGTGGACTTATCTCATTAATAAATAATAAAGCTATGGAAGAACTGACTTCAATTGTCGATAAGTTACAAGACATCTGTACATCCCTGGACCTGCCAAAAATAAAAAAACACATCATCCGACATGGATATATCTCCATGTGTTTCTCCATTGTGGATTTTATAAAAAGAAGAAATAAAGTATATTTGTCTATTTTGACAACCGAGGATCTGTCCTGGTATACAAGTGGCAATGGAGATCACCAGGAACAAAAGCATACTATACCCCTAGAAGGGATTAAGCTGAAAAAGCTTGAGGGTGAATTAATGACAGAAAAACCCACTTTCACTCTTTACCGATCGAGGGGCAGAAACATCTATAAAGATTCCAAAACGCTCTGTGTAACGTTTAAGGATCAGGATAGTTATGACGCATGGAAGGCTGCTTTTGCAAGAGTTGGTGTTACTTCTAAAGACACTGAGAATGGATAAAGAATCCATGAAGAACAAACGTCAAATCTTGACTATTCGTAATGCCGTTGACTCCTATATGAAAATAGTGTCAAATCAAGTAAAAGATTTAGTTCCGAAATGTATTGTGAAAATTTTACTCAATAGTTGTAAAGACTTCATTCAGAGTGATTTGCTTTCTGAATTATACAATAATAATCTAGCAAACCTAATACTTGAGAATGTGGAAGAAGTTAACCAAAGAGAAGAAAAGAGACGACTGTATGGAGCCTGTAGGGACACTTTGAAAGTCTTTGACGATATTTACATAACATTATTCAATACATTATTAAAAACTGTGAATAATGCTTATAAGGATGTTACTACTAATACTACTACTACTCCTACTACTACTAATCCTGCTACTATGAAATGAACATAATTACTCACTCACACAGTTCCTAATCAACTTCATCGAAAACTCATTTAATTTCTTGTTAAATATTTAACAGATTACGCTTTTCTTTGTAAAGTTGTGACTCAGTGTATCCCCACAGGAAATAGATCTATACACTATAGATCACAAATATCAATTTGGAAAACGAAATCATAGTATCAGAACATAACCTCAAAGATCAGTGAATACAAAAAATGTAAAAACCACCTGGCCAACAATAACAAATAAAGATAATAGACATTCCCAGAATTCTTTTCGAGACAGTATATTACACCAGGAGACCGAGATTCACTTGGTCCTTGGTGCTGGTAAGCAGTAACCTTGTATAAATGAGTGGTTTTACAGAATTGCAACTTGAAAGAGTTGACAGTGATGATATAAAATTTTAATGGGGTTAGATGCTTGGCAGATATATTTTGTCTTTGAGTAAATTTAAGTTGGGAGACCAATTTTGTTTCGCAGCAAAAGCGAATATAATGCATATATCCAGACTATAACACGGATTGGATGCAGTTATGAAGCCCATTGAGGCCAACAGATTGACTCACTTCATGAAAAAAGAGTGAAAATCTATATATATTAGGGTCGGTCGAATCCTGGGACAGCCGCTTATGACAAGTTACAAAACAGGTTTTTTGGGGCCATGCCGATTTGATTAAAAAAACATACATTTGTCAAATACGGGCACATTTAAGTCCTGACGTCACAAAATTTGTTTTGCTTCATAGGCTAATAGGAAGGTGATGACATGCCGGTTCTAAACCAAAAAGGACCCTTTCGAAAAGTGGTACGGTTAGGCGCTACGTCAAAAAACTGGTTTTTGTTCCATAAGCTAATATGAAATCAATGGCAAATGTATTTTCACTGAATAATTATGGGTCTGCTGGAATTCAGTGGTACAGTGGTACAAGTACTTTGATCAAAAGATGGCAGTTGAGAGATAAATTACTGTCTAGAATAGGTATGTCTTTTAAATTTAGGATTTATAAATGCCTACTTCTGAGGTGTAGGTTCTACAAAAATAAATGTAGATATCTATATATATATACTAGCTGTTGGGGTGGCGCTTCGCGCCACCCCAACACCTAGTTGGTGGGGGCGCTTCGCGCCCCCCCCCAAGCCCCCCCGCGCGCGTAAGTCGTTACGCGCCATAATAGTTACGCGCCATTGTAGTTGTGTCCCTATGTCCCACCTGTGAATATAGATATATATATATATATATATGGTTTTAACTACGTAAAACTTGCGAATATACAACATTCTTTGCTGTCCCATTGTCTTTGCATATAAATAGATTGTCAGGTTATCCCCCGGTGTCCCCGTTGTAGTTGTGTCCCTGTGTCCCGGTCGTCATTTATATTCCCTGTGTCCCGGGTCCCGGTCATCATTTGTATCCCGGTGTCCCGGTCTGTATATACATTCGTTTTTTAGTTTTGTTTTTCTCCTTTATTTTTTTCCTTTTTTTTTCTTTTTTAGCTTATTTAGATTTTTAGATTTTTTAGTTTTTTTTATTAGTTTTTAGTTTTTATTTCTTTTTAGTTTTTTTGTCCCGGTCGTCATTTATATCCCCCTGTTTCCCCCGGTGTCCCCGTTGTAGTTGTGTCCCTGTGTCCCGGTCGTTATTTATATTCCCTGTGTCCCGGTCGTCATTTGTATCCCGGTGTACCGGTCTGTATATACATTCGTTTTTTAGTTTTGTTTTTCTCCTTTATTTTTTTCCTTTTTTTTTCTTTTTTAGTTTATTTAGATTTTTAGATTTTTTAGTTTTTTTATTAGTTTTTAGTTTTTTTTTCTTTTTAGTTTTTTTGTAGTTTTTACCTTCTTTTTAGTTTTGTTAATTTTTTTTTTTACTTGTGTCCTGGTCGTCATTTATACTCCCTGTGTCCCGGTGCTTTGTTGATTGCTAATCGAACATTCCTTTTGTCCTGGTCGCTTTCTCTTTGAGTGTCGTCATTTATTTTTTTCTTTTTTAGTTCTTTTAGTTTTTACCTTTTTTAGTTTTTTTTTAGTTTTTAGTTTTTTTAGTTTTTTACCTTTTTTTAGTTTTTTTAGTTTTTTAGCTTTTTTATTTTTTTTATTAGTTTTTAGTTTTTTTGTAGTTTTTGCCTTTTTTTTTAGTTTTTGTCCTGGTCGCTTTCTCTTTGAGTGTCGTCATTTATTAGTTTTTTCCTTTTTTTTTAGTTTTTTATTGGTTTTTACCTTTATTTTAGCTTATTTTTCAGTTTTTTCCTTTTTTTTAGTTTTTTTTTATTTTTTATTTTTTTTAGTTTTTTACCTTTTTTTAGTTTTTTTAGTTTTTTTAGTTTTTTAGCTTTTTTACTTTTTTTATTAGTTTTTAGTTTTTTTTTGTAGTTTTTGCCTTTTTTTAGTTTTTTCAGTTTTTTTTTTAGTTTTTTATTGGTTTTTACCTTTATAGTTTTTTTAGTTTTTTAGCTTTTTTATTTTTTTTATTAGTTTTTAGTTTTTTTTGTAGTTTTTGCCTTTTTTTAGTTTTTTCAGTTTTGACGTCACCTAATCCAGTTTTTTCAGGTGACGTCACCTGACACATCCATCCACACATCCATCCACACATCCACAGACAGACAACTTATTTTTATATATATAGATAGATAAATAAGTTGTTTGTTTGTGTGTTGACTGACGTCATGTTTGTTTGTCGACTGACGTCATTCTAAGGGTTGAGCATTATGCCGTCATGTGGTTGTTTGTTGACTGACGTCATGTTTGTCCACTGATAAAATTACAGATCAGGACACCGGGACACAAATGACGACCGGGACACTGGGACACAGGGAATATAAATGACGACCGGGACACTAAAAGAGAAATTACAAACTGGGACACCGGGACACAAATAACGAATTGAATCGATGAATACTTTATTAGAAACAAGAGACTATTTCATAAAATACACGGTTTAATCCTCTTCCACTCTCAAATTAAGTATTTCATTTTCTTATCTGGTACAGAGAATACTTCTTAGTTATCTTTGTTCCTTGGATTCGTTACAGCAGCAAACATTTAGTAGCCTTAAAATGAAAGATTTATAGCCCTATAATATCTACACTAACGGATATTTAACAAATAATCGTAAAATCTCGTGGGTCCATGCTTCGGCTAAGAGATTAATGTTCACTTGAAATCCAACCCTATTCTGTAGTTTTTGATAAAAAAGATAAAATATGGAAATAATAAACAAAGCAAAAGTACAACCAAGTATAGGACAGCTAATTTATGAAATGACTTCTGTAATAATAATACAGGCCAGAAATAATATAAAAACCCTCTCGGAGGCTTAAAGCTAGTTTCACAAAATGAAAGATATGTTTTCAATTACAATTTAGTCATTTGATATGTTAGATGAAGATTCAAATTAATGAGTTTCACATTGATGTAGATCCTATCTAATATGATGCTCTATCGGTGCTGTGACTTGTCAAAATTCCAAAAGAAGATTTCTTATAAAAAAAAAAAAAAAACTAAAAAATTAAAATTCAAAACGAGCAGAAATTGTTTATAAAGGAGTCACTTCCCTCCTCAATACCTTGCTCCTTGCTCTTAACGCTAAAGCTTTAAGGACCTTACGAAATGTTTCCTTTTCTAATCAAATGACCCATGTTTCAGTAGCTGTTCTTAAAAAATTGGGACAAAAAGTCAAACTTCAGCGTAAATAGCAAAGTATTGAGGAGGAGGTAGTCCCTTCATGTACAAAGTAAATTCTGTTCATTTGAGTTATGATGATCTTTAATTTCAGTTAAAAAAATCTTTATTTTTATTCTGATCATTTTTGAAATAACGCCCGTTCATGCGTTTTAGTTTTAGATTTGTCTATCCATCGAACTAGAATAATGAATTTATTGGAATCTGATTCTAGAAAATGATCTAAACCCTCTCAATGAATAGAATGTTTTTCTTATTTTTGCATGGTTCTGCATTATTTTTAAGATAATTTATAATCTGAAAAAATGATAAACCAATTTCAAAAATCTAATTTGACGGAATTGTCGTCTTGCATTGTAACATTTAAACCGCAGGACTGGCAAAAACAAACTAACAAAAACCGACAAAATAACATAGCTATGAACCATAAACCTTAACTGTAAATGTCATTTTTGTCATATTTTTGATTCCAATCAACAGAAAATTGCATTTTTCCTTTAATTTATTATTCATTTAGTTTATTACTGACTTGCAATTTAGTTTAAGTCGGGTTTTTTATTTTATATTGTAGTCTGCTTCACAAAATAAAGTAAAATAAAACAAAACAATCTTTTACAATATGCAGTTATTGTAAATGCGTAATTGTAAGTTTTCTTTTTTTTTTTTTACAAAGCTAACTGATAGCAAAATCGTCATCTTTTGTTGAAACATGGTAACTATAGGACTGCAAAAAAAAAAAAAAAAAAAAAAAAAAAAATTGCGCATGGAACATAAATCTTGACCATGAATGTTTTTCTTTTAGTCGAATATTACATAGAAAATTACATTGTGCCTTAGTCAAATTGATTATTTACTTGCAGTTTAATTTACCAAGGGTTTATTTTGGTATTGTAGTTCCCAAGAAAGGGGGTTAAAGAAACCAAAACACAGTCTTTTATAATATACAGCCAGTGTAAATGCTTGATTGTATGTTTTCTTTTGTTCATGTTTTTTTTCAAATTATCTTTTGCAGCCTACGTACTCCAAAGACTGGAATTTTTACTAAAAGTTTAAGTTTTTCCAGTTGTTTTTTCAACTTTATCCCGTTATATTTATTTTCTAATACGAAGACATTAAGGGTTTTTAATCAGAGAAGTAGCCGATTTAAGTAGTTTATTAGAAAAAAAACAATTTTTTTAAATGAAAGTAAGGAGCGATATTAAAACTTAAAACGAACAGAAATTACTCGGTATATGAAAGGGGCTTTTTCTTCTCAACACCCCGCTCTTTACACTAAAGTTTTTTACTGTTTTAAAATGTAGAGTTAAGAGAAAGAGTCAAACTTTAGAGTTTGACTGTTTGTCCCAATTTTTTAAGAACAGCTACCGAAACATGGGTCATTTGATTAGAAAAGGAAACATTTCGTAAAGTCCTTAAAGCTTTAGCGTAAAGAGCAAGGTATTGAGGAGGGAAGTGATTCCTTTATAAACAATTTCTGCTCGTTTTGAATTTTAATTTTTTAGTTTTGGTTTTTTTTATAAGAAATCTTCTTTTGGAATTTTGACAAGTCACAGCACTGATAGAGCATTATATTACATAGGATCTAGATCATTGTGAAACTCATGAATTTGAATCTTCATCTAACAAATCAAATGACTAAATTGTAATTGAAAATATATCTTTCATTTTGTGAAACTAGCTTTTAAGCCTCCTAGAGGGTTTTTATATTATTTCTGGCCTGTATTATTATTACATAAGTCATTTCATAAATTAGCTGTCCTACACTTGGTTGTACTTTTGCTTTGTTTATTATTTCCATATTTTATCTTTTTTATCAAAAACTACAGAATAGGGTTGGATTTCAAGTGAACATTAATCTCTTAGCCGAAGCATGGACCCACGAGATTTTACGATTATTTGGTAAATATCCGTTAGTGTAGATATTTAATAGCCTTAAGGCTATTAAATGTTTGCTGCTGCAACGAATCCAAGGAACAAAGATAACTAGGAAGTATTCTCTGTACCAGATAAGAAAATGAAATACCTAATTTGAGAGTGGAAGAGGAATAAACCGTGTATTTTATGAAATAGTTTCTTGTTTCTAATAAAGTATTTATCGATTCAATGATTCTTTTAATTTCTTTTTAATGCCAACGATTACTAGATAGGTATAAGACAAAGCTAGGTGAAGTAGAGTTGACCGAATAGAGTGAGAGGATATGAGGATAAAACAATAATTCCAGATAGGATAGAATTGCCCCTTTTCAATGAATATGGCCATTTAAATCCGTTTCAATAAGAGTCCCACTAGATACAAAACAAGCAAAAATCAAAAATTTCCTATTTGAGTGTCTTGGTCGTTATTTATATTCCCTGTGTCCCGGTCGTCATTTAGCTTTGTTGATGGTGATTGCTAATCGAACATTCCCTGTGTCCCGGTCGTCATTTCTATATCCCCTGTTCCCCCCAGATTCCCCTTTGTAGTTGTGTCCCTGTGTCCCGGTTGTCGTTTCCCTGTGTCCCGGTCGTTATTTGTGTCCCGGTGTCCCAGTTTGTAATTTCTCTTTTAGTGTCCCGGTCGTCATTTATATTCCCTGAGTCCCGGTGTCCCGGTCGTCATTTTTGTCCCGGTGTCCTGGTCTGTAATATTGTCAGTGGACAAACATGACGTCAGTCAACAAACAACCACATGCCGGCATAATGCTCAACCCTTAGAATGACGTCAGTCGAAAAACAAACATGACGTCAGTCAACACACAAACAAACAACTTATTTATATATATATAGATATCTACATTTATTTTAGTAGAACCTACACCTCAGAAGTAGGCATTTATAAATCCTAAATTTAAAAGACATCCCTATTCTAGACAGTAATTTATCTCTCAACTGCCATCTTTTGATCAAAGTACTTGTACCACTGTACCACTGAATTCCAGCAGACCCATAATTATTCAGTGAAAATACATTTGCCATTGATTTCATATTACTTATGGAAAAAAAACTAGTTTTTTGACGTAGCACCTAAGCGTACCAGTTTTCGAAAGGGTCCTTTTTGGTTTAGAACCGGCATGTCATCACCTTCCTATTAGCCTATGAAGCAAAACAAATTTTGTGACGTCAAGACTTAAATGTGCCCGTATTTGACAAATGTATGTTTTTTAATCAAATCGGCATGGCCGCAAAAAACCTGTTTTGTAACTTGTCATAAGCGGCTGTCCCAGGATTCGACCGACCCTAATATTTATAGATTTTCACTCTTTTTTCATGAAGTAAGTCAATCTGTTGGCCTCAATGGGCTTCATGACTGCATCCAATCCATGTTATAGTCTGGATATATGCATTATATTCGCTTTTGCTGCGAAACAAAATTGGTCTCCCAACTTAAATTTATTCAAAAACAAAATATATCTGCCAAGTATGTAATCCCATTAAAATTTTATTTGACAATCCTTTCCGATTTCAACTGGTGCATTAGGGGCTCATGTCATCATATCATCACTGTCAACTCTTTCAAGTTGCAATTCTGTAAAACCACTCATTTATACAAGGTTACTGCTTACCAGCACCAAGGACCAAGTGAATCTCGGTCTCCCGGTGTAATATACTGTCTCGAAAAGAATTCTGGGAATGTCTATTATCTTTATTTGTTATTGTTGGCCAGGTGGTTTTTACATTTTTTGTATTCACTGATCTTTGAGGTTATGTTCTGATACTATGATTTCGTTTTCCAAATTGATATTTGTGATCTATTGTGTATAGATCTATTTCCTGTGGGGATACACTGAGTCACAACTTTACAAAGAAAATCGTAATCTGTTAAATATTTAACAAGAAATTAAATGAGTTTTCGATGAAGTTGATTAGGAACTGTGTGAGTGAGTAATTATGTTCATTTCATAGTAGCAGGATTAGTAGTAGTAGGAGTAGTAGTAGTATTAGTAGTAACATCCTTATAAGCATTATTCACAGTTTTGAATAATGTATTGAATAATGTTATGTAAATATCGTCAAAGACTTTCAAAGTGTCCCTACAGGCTCCATACAGTCGTCTCTTTTCTTCTCTTTGGTTAACTTCTTCCTCATTCTCAAGTATTAGGTTTGCTAGGTTTTTATGGTATAATTCAGCAAGCAAATCACTCTGAATGAAGTCTTTACAACTATTGAGTAAAATTTTCACAATACATTTCGGAACTAAATCTTTTACTTGATTTGACACTATTTTCATATAGGAGTCAATGGCGTTACGAATAGTCAAGATTTGACGTTTGTTCTTCATGGATTCTTTATCCATTCTCAGTGTCTTTAGAAGTAACACCAACTCTTGCAAAAGCAGCCATGCGTCATAACTATCTTGATCCTTAAACGTTACATAGAGCTTTTTGGAATCTTTATAGATGTTTCTGCCCCTCGATTGGTAAAGAGTGAAAGTGGATTTTTCTGTCATTAATTCAGACTCAAGCTCTTTCAGCTTAATCCCTTCTAGGGGTATAGTAAGCTTTTGTTCCTGGTCATCTCCATTGCCACTTGTATACCAGGACAGATCCTCGGTTGCCAAAATAGACAAATATACTTTATTTCTTCTTTTTATTAAATCCACAATGGAGAAACACATGGAGATATATCCATGTCAGATGATGTGTTTTTTTATTTTTGGCAGGTCCAGGAATGTACAGATGTCTTGTAACTTATCGACAATTGAAGTCAGTTTTTCCATAGCTTTATTATTTATTAATGAGATAAGTCCACCTTCATTGATATATTGAAACTTCCTCTAACATTCAAAACATAACCTTAACGTTTTAAAAAAAATTAATGCGTTTTTCATGTAATTGGTTTTGTCAAATTTCTCTAAGAATATGTATATAGTTCTGGGATTGTAAATTTTTTTTTATTTTTGAAGAAAAAGAAATACACCTGGTTTTCCTTTTACGTCATTTCACTTCTTCATAAGAACTTCGATTAGTTACGCCCAAAGAGTGTATGCAGAGGTCGTCGATGAGTGACAATCATGGTTCTGGCGGCAGACGCAACCTAGTAAATAACGAACTTAACCCTATTTCAACCGAAAATTTAAAATGTGTACTGAAAAAAAAGTGAGGAAGAATAGTCATTTGATACTAATTCTGGAATGTTAACTACTTTTTTTTGTATTAATCTTATTGGTACAAGTTAGTCATTTACGAGCAGATTTATGGGAATATCAAAAATAGCCTGAACCTCCACAAAAACATTGTATGATCGAAATGATATCTGGAGCAACAAGGAACATCTTTTTTCGCCTAGGAAGCAGAGATGTCTCTCCTTTTCTCATCTTTTTTGAAACACCGTTCAGAAATCCTTAGAAGATAATATCAGTATGAAATGCAATTTTTGACAAAACTGCGTCTTAATATACGCAATGATATAAACACGTATCTTTTGACAAATGATGATATAAAACAAGTATCTTTTCAAAAGTTGCTTCTCTGAGGTATGATGTGATGTTTGGGTGACTCCACTGCCTGATTCCCAGTGGCTCATTCTTTACTAGGTTCCAGCTAAGAAAAAACCGAAAGCATTTCTTGTGAGTAAAACTGAATTTAAGACTGGATTGGAGCCAGATCAAGACTGTCCTATTTGGTTGCATCATATTATGAAAGATTATGGCGTTAGGACTGGAAACCAATTTCGACGGTACATAGTCAAAATCAACTCAAATTTTCTGGCTCATGGAGTCTGTAGTCCTAGAAGGCTCATTCCCTGTGGTTCTTTCTTTACTAGGTTCCAGCCAAGAAAAAGCCAAAGGTGATGAGTGTGAATTATATTTGAGATATGATTGGGGTAAGACTAAAACTGCCCCATTTGGTTGCATTGCATCACATTAGGACTCTATGACTGGTAAGACTAAAACTGCCCTATTTGGTTGCATCAGGTTATGACGCTAGGACTGGATAAATTTCGACGCCAACGTCAAAAAGCATCTAAAATCTTTAGCTTACGTCCTTCTGCCTGAGCCTCGAGTCTTGTAATTTGAAACTTAAACGAAAAGTAAACCTCATATTTCGCCACCAATTGAACTTCAGAAGAGATGCATAATCCTTCGAGTGGAGTCAAAAACTAAAAAAACTAAAAGTTCACCATTTCGGTAATGTTGTACTATATGGTGCTGATCAACAGTTGATAAACCAGAATTTTAGGGGTTGATTGACTGAAAAAAAGTTATCTAAAAGAATGAATATGGCTAGAGCCCAGGAACACGGGCACAAAATTATAATTGTCCAACTTTGATCATCCAGAATATTCATCCAGAATTTCAAGTAATAAAAAAAATTCTATATTTTGTGTACCCAAACGTGATAAATGGAGATCCACCAATATATTCGTAATAAAAGATTAAAGGGAAATGGGAACTTCCTGGGAGGGTGTAAAGAGGGAGGCTTTGAATAGATTGGTATGGAGGAGGAGCGTGCATAGCTTTGATGGTCTCAGGCGACTTGGTGCCGCACTGAGTTGCTAGTAGTAGTAGTAGTAGTAGTAGTAGTAGTAGTAGTAGTAGTAGTAGTAGTAGTAGTAGTAGTAGTAGTAGTAATAGTAGTAGTAGCAGTAATTGAAACCCACCAAAAAGATTCAAATTAGTTTTATTTTCAAGGTTTATATCTTCCAATGCTCACTTACTATGATGATATCTTAAATTTACGTGAAAATTTATCGTCTATTGGGGATGATTTTTATATACTATTATGGAATATACCAGATTCGGTGTCCACATACCAGTATATTATTTGTTTGTTATTATCTCTATCTTACTTTTATTACTTTTTATATTATGTTATTAGAAAAAATATATTTTCTAAGAGTGTTTTCTTTTTTCTTTTTTTCCTCTTCATTCTTTCTTTTTGTTCCCTTTTTTACTCTGATTTATATTAAGAAGAGAAAACGTAAAATTTAAATTAACGAAATAATGACCAGGGACGGATCGATTAGGTTCGGGGGCTGATTGGAATTTTTTGTGGAGCCCACGGTCTGTAATTTCTCTTTGAGTGTTTTTTCTTTTTAGTATTCTTTAGTTTTTACATTTTTTCTTTTTTCAGTTTTCTTTTTCTTCTTTATTTTTCAGCTTCACTATGAAATACATATCGCCGAACCTTTGTTTTTTTAACTAAAATCTGGTAGGCATTGATGACCTTATCCAAGTCAAGATCCCAAACCCAATCATCATTGCTATCATTTTCAGTTTTGATATGTTTTGACTCTCGCTGTCCAGGTGGATCTTCATCTAACTGCGCGGTTTTGCGTTCTTTAGCCTCAAGCCTGTTTCCTTGCTGTTCTTTTGATTCCTCGGCACGCTTTCTTTTCTGACTTTCTCTATCAGCAGCAAGTTTTTTGGCATAGACTCTTTGAGCATCTTCATCGGCTTTTGCCATTGTAAGTTCATCAGTCATTTTAAACTTAAACATTAATAGATTTCTACGTGAACATATATGTCTTAAATATCTTTAATGACGTCACCGTCATAGCAAAAATGACGACAACTAACTTCATGACTCCAGTCGACACAGAAACATGACGTCACCTGATCCACAGACAGACAGACAACTTATTTTTATATAGATAAGATAGATAGATATATCTTCTATATATATAAAAATAAGTTGTCTGTGGATGGATGGATGGATCAGGTGACGTCACCTGAAAAAACTGGATCAGGTGACGTCAAAACTGAAAAAACTAAAAAAAGGCAAAAACTACAAAAAAAACTAAAAACTAATAAAAAAAATAAAAAAGCTAAAAAACTAAAAAAACTATAAAGGTAAAAACCAATAAAAAACTAAAAAAAAAACTGAAAAAACTAAAAAAAGGCAAAAACTACAAAAAAAAACTAAAAACTAATAAAAAAAGTAAAAAAGCTAAAAAACTAAAAAAACTAAAAAAACTAAAAAAAGGTAAAAAACTAAAAAAAATAAAAAATAAAAAAAAACTAAAAAAAAGGAAAAAACTGAAAAATAAGCTAAAATAAAGGTAAAAACCAATAAAAAACTAAAAAAAAAAAGGAAAAAACTAATAAATGACGACACTCAAAGAGAAAGCGACCAGGACAAAAGGAATGTTCGATTAGCAATCAACAAAGCACCGGGACACAGGGAGTATAAATGACGACCAGGACATAAGTAAAAAAAAAAAAAACTATCTATATATATAAAAATAAGTTGTCTGTGGATCTGTGGATCGTGGATCAGGTGACGTCACCTGAAACAACTGGATCAGGTGACGTCAAAACTGAAAAAACTAAAAAAAGGCAAAAACTACAAAAAAAACTAAAAACTAATAAAAAAAATAAAAAAGCTAAAAAACTAAAAAAACTAAAAAAAGGCAAAAACTACAAAAAAAACTAAAAACTAATAAAAAAGCTAAAAAACTAAAAAAACTAAAAAAAAGGCAAAAACTACAAAAAAACTAAAAACTAATAAAAAAAATAAAAACGCTAAAAAACTAAAAAAACTAAAAAAACTAAAAAAAGGTAAAAAACTAAAAAAACTAAAAACTAAAAAAAACTAAAAAAGGTAAAAACTAAAAGAACTAAAAAAGAAAAAAATAAATGACGACACTCAAAGAGAAAGCGACCAGGACAAAAGGAATGTTCGATTAGCAATCAACAAAGCACCGGGACACAGGGAGTATAAATGACGACCAGGACACAAGTAAAAAAAAAAATTAACAAAACTAAAAAGAAGGTAAAAACTACAAAAAAACTAAAAAGAAAAAAAAACTAAAAACTAATAAAAAAACTAAAAAATCTAAAAATCTAAATAAGCTAAAAAAGAAAAAAAAAAGGAAAAAAATAAAGGAGAAAAACAAAACTAAAAAACGAATGTATATACAGACCGGGACACCGGGATACAAATGACGACCGGGACCCGGGACACAGGGAATATAAATGACGACCGGGACACAGGGACACAACTACAACGGGGACACCGGGGGAAACAGGGGGATGTAAATGACGACCGGGACACCGGGACAGGGAATGGTCGATTAGCAATCACCATCAACAAAGCTCAAGGGCAATCATTAGAATCATGAGGTATAGATCTGAATACAGATTGTTTTCCCATGGACCATTATAAGTTGCATGTTCAAGAGTCGGTAAACCTGACAATCTATTTATATGCAAAGACAATGGGACAGCAAAGAATGTTGTATATTCGCAAGTTTTACGTAGTTAAAACCATATATATATATCTATCTATATTCACAGGTGGGACATAGGGACACAACTACAATGGCGCGTAACTAATATGGCGCGTAACGACTTACGCGCGCGGGGGGGCTTGGGGGGGGCGCGAAGCGCCCCCACCAACTAGGTGTTGGGGTGGCGCGAAGCGCCACCCCAACAGCTAGTATATATATATATACTAGCTGTTGGGGTGGTGCGAATCATTCGTACTGTAACTTTTTTCACGATCCAATTCTACACATGTCGAAACAGCAGCGATACGGTTAGGTGAAGACATTCCCAAATCCTGAAGAGGTTTGTTTGCCATACGTACGCACAAATCTTCTATAATAACTAAAGTGTAGTTATAAATTTCTGATGTAAAATCAAAAGTCATATCTGACGTCTCTAACTGTTTTCGATGGAGTATATCTTCGGACATTTTTGACTTATATTTTTCCCATAACTCTGTAGGAGCTGATGGAGAGCAAGTTGTTAAAATGATGCCAAACAATGCACGAATTTGACTTGGGGTTGACGTTTCGCACTAATAGGGAATATGGAACAACCCACTGGTTATCTACTTCGATGGTGGTACCGTTGCCATTGTAGGTTCTTCAGTCATTTTACAATTAGAAATTTCTCTTTCAACGGTCTTCTTACAATTAAAAATTTGTCTTTGAACGATATTCTTAAATACCTGTGTCCTGGTCGTCATTTATATTCCCTGTGTCCCGGCCGTCATTTGTGTCCCGGTATCCCAGTCTGTAATTTCTCTTTGAGTGTCCCGGTCGTTATTTATATTCCCTCTCTCCCGGTCGTCATTTGTGTCCCGGTCTGTAATTTCTCTTTGAGTGTTTTTTCTTTTTAGTATTTTTTAGTTTTTTACATTTTTTCTTTTTTCAGTTTTCTTTTTCTTCTTTATTTTTCAGCTTCACTATGAAATACATATCGCCGAACCTTTGTTTTTTTAACTAAAATCTGGTAGGCATTGATGACCTTATCCGAGTCAAAATCCCAAACCCAATCATCATCGCTATCATTTTCAGTTTTAATATGTTTTGACTCTCGCTGTCCAGGTGGATCTTCATCTAACTGCGCGGTTTTGCATTCTTTAGCCTCAAGCCTGTTTCCTTGCTGTTCTTTTGATTCCTCGGCGCGCTTTCTTTTCTGACTTTCTCTATCAGCAGCAAGTTTTTTGGCATAGACTCTTTGAGCATCTTCATCGGCTTTTGCCATTGTAAGTTCATCAGTCATTTTAAACTTAAACATTAATAGATTTCTACGTGAACATATATGTCTTAAATATCTTTAATGACGTCACCGTCACAGCAAAAATGACGACAACTAACTTCATGACGTCAGCTGACACAGAAACATGACGTCACCTGATCCACAGACAGACACACAGACAGACAACTTATTTTTATATATATACTAGCTGTTGGGGTGGCGCTTCGCGCCACCCCAACACCTAGTGGGTGGGGCACTTCGCGCCCCCCCAAGCCCCCCCGCGCGCGTAAGTCGTTACGCGCCATATTAGTTACGCGCCATTGTAGTTGTGTCCCTGTGTCCCACCTGTGAATATAGATAGATTTATATATGTGTTTCAAACTACGTAAAAATTGCGAATATACAACATTCTTGGCTTTCCCATTGTCTGTCCATATACAAAGCCGTATGTACTAATAATGACGTCATATGCAAACGCTCTTTTTACAAACAAACAAACATGCATACACACAACTCGTTTTTATATAGATAGATAGATAGATAGATACAATACAAATTAACTACGTAAAACGTGTGAATATACAACAGTCTTCGCTGTCCCATTGTCTGTGTTGCAATCTTTTAAATTGAAAAAGCAGATCCGTTGGAATCATGGGAATGCGAGGAATAAGAACAGCCTCACCCTCATAAGGTTTGTCAAGATTGTGGCCTCTATTAGGTTTTCCATTGTTTTTTTTACGGCAAGTCGCGTGCCATTGCAAAGCTTTGGTGGGTTGATATTTCTTAAAAGTATTATTGGTACGCCTATTTTTAGTTGTAGCACGTGTGGTGGAAACCCTGAAGGATCTATGGAATTTAAAAATTCAGATGGATAATTAACCGCTTCATTTGGTTCCGAAATACAAATTAACTGCGTAAAACTTGCGAATATACAACATTCTTCGCTGTCCAATTCTCGCTGCATATAAATAGATTGTCAGGTTTACCGACCCTCGAAAATGCAACGTACAATTGTCCATGGGAAAAACAATCAGTATTAAGATCAATACCACATTTTTTTAATGATTGACCTTGAGCTTTGTTAATGGTGATTGCAAATGCTAATCGAATTGGGAATTGCAATCTTTTAAATTGAAAAGGCAGATCCGTTGGAATCATGGGAATGCGAGGAATAAGAACAGCCTCACCCTCAAAAGGCCCTGTCAGGATTGTGGCCTCTATTAGGTTTTCCATTGTTTTTTTTTACGGCAAGTCGAGTGCCATTGCAAAGCTTTGGTGGGTTTATATTTCTTAAAAGTATTATTGGTACGCCTATTTTTAGGAATTTAAAAATTCAGATGGATAATTAACCGCTTCATTTGGTTCCAAAACTGTGTCGACTGACTTGTAAAGGACTGCCTGGTCTTGAATCTTGGTCAAAACAATATTGTTGATTTCGTGGACGTCTATATTTTTGGGTGCGAGAATCGCTCTTTCACTTAGCCATTTATTATTTTTATAATTTTTTAGAATATTCGGAAATACTTTTTCAATCAATTCATTTTTGGACGTCACTAAATTACAGAAATCAGCAGGTAGTTGTATATGTCCTGAGATTGAGTCTACTGGGAGCTTTCCGTTTCCCATTGCCAGCAATTGATCTGAAAATGTTGGACTAGAGTCATCGTTTTGCAATCGGACACGCATATTTGTAGTTAATTTGAATGTTTTTACGTGTGCCCATAGACTCTTTGAGCATCTTCATCAGTCATTGTAAACTTAAACATTAATAGATTTCTACGCGAACATATGTCTTATATAACTTGAATGACGTCACCTTCAAAGCAAAAATGACGGCAACTAATTTCATGACGTCAGCCGAAACATGACGTCACCTGATCCACAGATCCACAGACAGACAGACAACTTATTTTTATATATATAGACTAGCTGTTGGGGTGGCGCTTCGCGCCACCCCAACACCTAGTTGGTGGGGGCGCTTCGCGCCCCCTCAAGCCCCCCCGCGCGCGTAAGTCGTTACGCACCATATTAGTTACGCGCCATTGTAGTTGTATCCCTATGTCCCACCTGTGAATATAGATATATATATATATATATATATATATATATATATATATATATATATATATATATATATATATATATATATATATATATATATATATATATATATATATATATATGTTTTTAACTACGTAAAACTTGCGAATATACAACATTCTTTGCTGTCCCATTGTCTGTGCATATAAATAGATTGTCAGGTTTACCGACTCTTGAACATGCAACATATAATGGTCCATGGGAAAACAATCCGTATTTAGATCTATACCTCATGATTCTAATGATTGCCCTTGAGCTTTGTTGATGGTGATTGCTAATCGACCATTCCCTGAGTCGCCATCGTCATTTATATATCCCCCTGTGCACCCCGGCGTCCCCTTTGTAGTTATGTCCCTGTGTCCCGGTCGTCATTTATATTCCCTGTGTCCCGGTCGTCATTTGTGTCCCGGTGTTCCAGTCTGTGATTTCTCTTTGAGTGTCCCGGGCGTCATTTATATTCCTTGTGTCCCGGTGTCCCGGTCGTCATTTATATCCCCCTGTGCCCCCCGGCGTCCCCATTGTAGTTGTGTCCCTGTGTCCCGGTCGTCATTTATATTCCCTGTGTCCCGGTCGTCATTTGTATCCCGGTGTCCCGGTCTGTATATACATTCGTTTTTTAGTTTTGTTTTTCTCCTTTATTTTTTTCCTTTTTTCTTTTTTTTCTTTTTTAGTTTATTTAGATTTTTAGATTTTTTAGTTTTTTTATTAGTTTTTAGTTTTTTTGTAGTTTTTACCATTTTTTTAGTTTTTTTAGTTTTTTTTTTTACTTATGTCCTGGTCGTCATTAATACTCCCTGTGTCCCGGTCGTCATTTGTGTCTCGGTGCTTTGTTGATTGCTAATTTATATTATATTTATATTTATATTTTGTATATTTATTAATATTTTTTTAGTTTTCTTTTTCTCTTATTTTTCAGTTTTTTCCTTTTTTTTAGTTTTTTCTTTTTTAGTTTTTAGTTTTTTTTTGTTTTTTACCTTTTTTTTAGTTTTTTTAGTTTTTTTAGTTTTTTAGCTTTTTTAGTTTTTTTATTAGTTTTTTTTTTTTTAGTTTTTGCCTTTTTTTAGTTTTTTCAGTTTTTTTTTAGTTTTTAGTTTTTTACCTTTTTTAGTTTTTTTTAGTTATTTAGCTTTTTTAGTTTTTTTTCTTTTTAGTTTTTTTTGTAGTTTTTACCTTTTTAGTTTTTTTTCTTCTTTTGTATTAGTGTGAAATAATTCAGACGTCATATGCGGACAAACACGACGTCACTCGACAGACAGACAGACAGACATAACCCACAAACAACTTATTTTTATATATATTTATTCATATTTTTTAGTTTTCTCTTTCTCTTTTATTTTTCAGTTTTTTCCTTTTTTTTAGTTTTTTTCTTTTTTAGTTTTTAGTTTTTTTTAGTTTTTTACCTTTTTTTTAGTTTTTTTTTAGTTTTTTTAGTTTTTTAGCTTTTTTAATTTTTTTATTAGTTTTTATTTTTTTTGTAGTTTTTGCCTTTTTTTATTTTTTTCAGTTTTTTTTTAGTTATTAGATTTTTACATTTTTTTATTTTTTTTTAGTTTTTTAGCTTTTTTAGTTTTTTTTTCTTTTTAGATTTATTTGTAGTTTTTACCTTTTTTAGTTTTTTTCTTCTTTTGTATTAGTGTGAAATAATTCAGACGTCATATGCGAACAAACATGACGTCACCTGATCCACAGATCCACACACAGACAACTTATTTTTATATATCTACTAGCTGTTGGGGTGGCGCTTCGCGCCACCCCAACACCTAGTTGGTGGGGGCGCTTCGCCCCCCCCCCCAAGCCCCCCCGCGCGCGTAAGTCGTTACGCGCCATATTAGTTACGCGCCATTGTAGTTGTGTCCCTATGTCCCACCTGTGAATATAGATAGATATATTATATATATGTTTTTAACTAAGTAAAACTTGCGAATATACAACATTCTTTGCTGTCCCATTGTCTGTGCATATAAATAGATTGTCAGGTTTACCGACTCTTGAACATGCAACATATAATGGTCCATGGGAAAACAATCCGTATTCAGATCTATACCTCATGATTCTAATGATTGCCCTTGAGCTTTGTTGATGGTGATTGCTAATCGACCAATCCCTGTCCCGGTGTCCTGATCGTCATTTATATCCCCCTGTGCCCCCCGGCGTCCCCGTTGTAGTTGTGTCCCTGTGTCCCGGTCGTCATTTATATTTTTTCTTATGTCCTGGTCATTATGGCTTATGTATGGTCATTTATATTCCCTGTGTCTCGGTCGTCATTTGTATCCCGGTGTCCCGGTCTGTATATACATTCGTTTTTTAGTTTTGTTTTTCTCCTTTATTTTTTTCCTTTTTTATTTTTTTTCTTTTTTAGTTTATTTAGATTTTTAGATTTTTAGTTTTTTTATTAGTTTTTGTTTTTTTTTCTTTTTAGTTTTTTCGTAGTTTTTACCTTCTTTTTAGTTTTTTTAGTTTTTTTTTTTACTTATGTCCTGGTCGTCATTTATACTCCCTGTGTCCCGGTGCTTTGTTGATTGCTAATCGAACATTCCTTTTGTCCCGGTCGCTTTCTCTTTGAGTGTCGTCATTTATTTTTTTCTTTTTTAGTTCTAACCTTTTTTTAGTTTTTTTTAGTTTTTTAGATGAAATTTTTTTTTAGTTTTTTTCCTTTTTTTCTTTTTAGTTTTTTATTGGTTTTTACCTTTTTTTTTAGCTTTTTTAGTTTTTTTTGTAGTTTTTGCCTTTTTTTAGTTTTTTCAGTTTTTTGTTTAGTTTTTAGTTTTTTACCTTTTTTAGCCTAACCAGGATTTGAACCTGGGACCTTCATTCTCCGTTCTGACACCCTCTCTCACCGAGTGACTACTCCAGCATGTTCATTTTGGTGTTTTAAATGGTATATTATTAACCAAATTAATGTGTTTTACAATATACTAAGCATCGTCATAACAAAAATGATGGCAACTAATTTCATGACGTCAGCCGAAACATGAAAAAATAAGTTGTTTGTGGGTTATGTCTGTCTGTCTGTCTGTCGAGTGACGTCGTGTTTGTCCGCATATGACGTCTGAATTATTTCACACTAATACAAAAGAAGAAAAAAAACTAAAAAAGGTAAAAACTACAAAAAAAACTAAAAAGAAAAAAAACTAAAAAAGCTAAAAAACTAAAAAAAACTAAAAAAAGGTAAAAAACTAAAAACTAAAAAAAACTGAAAAAACTAAAAAAAGGCAAAAACTAAAAAAAAAACTAAAAACTAATAAAAAAACTAAAAAAGCTAAAAAACTAAAAAAACTAAAAAAACTAAAAAAAAGGTAAAAAACAAAAAAAAACTAAAAACTAAAAAAGAAAAAACTAAAAAAAAGGAAAAAACTGAAAAATAAGAGAAAAAGAAAACTAAAAAAATATTAATAAATATAAAAAATATAAATATAAATATAATATAAATTAGCAATCAACAAAGCACCGAGACACAAATGACGACCGGGACACAGGGAGTATAAATGACAACCAGGACATAAGTAAAAAAAAAAACTAAAAAAACTAAAAAAATGGTAAAAACTACAAAAAAACTAAAAACTAATAAAAAAACTAAAAAATCTAAAAATCTAAATAAACTAAAAAAGAAAAAAAAGAAAAAAGGAAAAAAATAAAGGAGAAAAACAAAACTAAAAAACGAATGTATATACAGACCGGGACACCGGGATACAAATGACGACCGGGACACAGGGAATATAAATGACGACCGGGACACAGGGACACAACTACAATGGGGACGCCGGGGGGCACAGGGGGATATAAATGACGACCGGGACACCGGGACACAAGGAATATAAATGACGCCCTGGACACTCAAAGAGAAATCACAGACTGGAACACCGGGACACAAATGACGACCGGGACACAGGGAATATAAATGACGACCGGGACACAGGGACATAACTACAAAGGGGACGCCGGAGTGCACAGGGGGATATATAAATGACGATGGCGACTCAGGGAATGGTCGATTAGCAATCACCATCAACAAAGCTCAAGGGCAATCATTAGAATCATGAGGTATAGATCTGAATACGGATTGTTTTCCCATGGACCATTATATGTTGCATGTTCAAGAGTCGGTAAACCTGACAATCTATTTATATGCACAGACAATGGGACAGCAAAGAATGTTGTATATTCGCAAGTTTTACGTAGTTAAAAACATATATATATCTATATATATAAAAATAAGTTGTCTGTCCGTTACGCCAGATCATATCTTCTATATATATAAAAGAAAACAAACTAAAATGTAAAAACTGGGAATTGCATAAATATTTCGAAATATTTTAACAATAGATTAAAGTAATTCGGAAACCTTAAAACAGATACCTAAAATTTGAGGTTTATTATAAATTTTTGAGCTTTAGCAGGCTTGGCACGTGAAGAGGAATTTTTAGTATAGATCTTAAAATGGCGGAAGAAACAGCCAAGGAATCTGCTCAAAGGGTTAATGCCAAAAGGCTTGTGGCTAAAGAACGCAAAACCACGCAGTTAGATGAGAAAATCCACCTGACAGCGAGAGTCAAAACGTATCGAAACTGAAAATGATAGCGATGATGATTGGGTTTGGGATTTTGACTTGGATAAGGTCATCAATGCCTACCAGATTTTAGTAAAAAAACAAAGGTTCGGCAATATGTATTACATCTGAAAAATAAAGAATAAAAAGAAAACTGAAAAAAGAAAAATAGTAAAAAACTAAAAAAAAAACTAAAAAGAAAAAACTAAAAAAAACAACTTGAAATAAAAAAAAAACTAAAAAATAAAAAAAAAGAAAAAAAGAAAAAACCTAAAAAGAAAAAACGTGAAAACCTTAAAACAGATACCCAAAATTTTGAGGTTTATTATAAATTGTTGGAGCTTTAGCATGCTTGGCACGTAAAGATTGTTCCAAGTGTCAATGTTAGAACCGGGACACTGGGACACAAATGACGACCGGGACACAGGGAATATAAATGACGACCGGACACTCAAAGAGAAATTACAGCACGGGACACAAATGACGACCGGGACACCGGGACAGAGGGAATATAAATGACGACCGGGAAACTCAAAGAGAGATTACAGACTGGGATACGGGACACAAATGACGACCAGGACACAGGGACACAACTACAACGGGGACGCTGGGGCACAGGGGGATCTATAAATGACGACAGGGATATAGGGAATGTTCGATTAGCAATCACCATCAACAAAGCTCAAGTGCAATCGTTAGAAAAAATGCGGTATAGATCTGAATACGGATTGTTTTCCCATGGACAATTATTATGTTGCATGTTCAAGAGTTTGTCTGTGGGTCTGTGTGTCGAGTGATGTCATGTTTGTGTTTCGACTGACGTCATGTTTGTCGACTGACGAAATTACAGACCGGGACATCGGGACACAAATGACGACCGGGACACAGGGAATATAAATGACGACCAGGACACTCAAAGAGAAATTACAGACCGGGACACCGGAACACAAATGGCGACCGGGACAAAAATGACGACTGAGACATCGGGACACAGGGAATAAAAATGACGACCGCGACACTCAAAGAGAAATTACAGACCGGGACACCGGGACACAAATGACGACCGGGACACAGGGAAACAACTACAACAGGGACGCCGGGGGGCACAGGGGGACATATAAATGACGACGGGGACACAGGGAATTTTTGATTAGCAATCACCATCAACAAAGCTCAAGGGCAATCATTAGAATAATGAGGTATAGATCTGAATACAGATTGTTTTTCCCATGGACAATTATATGTTGCATGTTCAAGAGTCGGTAAACCTGACAATCTATTTATATGCACAGACAATGGAACAACCAAGAATGCTGTATATTCGCATGTTTTACATAGTTAAAAATATACATCTATCTATATATATAAAAATAAGTTGTCTGTGTGTGGATCTGTGGATGGATCAGGTGACGTCATGTTTGTCCGCATATGACGTCTGAATTATTTCACACTAATACAAAAGAAGAAAAAAACTAAAAAAGGTAAAAACTACAAAAAAAAACTAAAAAGAAAAAAAACTAAAAAAGCTAAAAAACTAAAAAAAACTAAAAAAAGGTAAAAATCTAATAACTAAAAAAAAACTGAAAAAAATAAAAAAAGGCAAAAACTACAAAAGAAATAAAAACTAATAAAAAACTAAAAAGCTAAAAAACTAAAAAAACTAAAAAAAACTAAAAAAAGGTAAAAACTAAAAAAAACTAAAACCACGAAAATAATAAGTTAGTGCGTCTGTTCAAAACAGAAATCGATTTGATGCCTACTGATACTCATAAAATTGTTAAAAATAATATATATAAAATTGCTTATATATATAAAAATAAGTTGTCTGTGTGTGGATCTGTGGATGGATCAGGTGACGTCATGTTTGTCCGCATATGACGTCTGAATTATTTCACACTAATACAAAAGAAGAAAAAAACTAAAAAAGGTAAAAACTACAAAAAAAACTAAAAAGAAAAAAAAACTAAAAAAGCTAAAAAACTAAAAAAAAACTAAAAAAAGGTAAAAATCTAATAACTAAAAAAAAACTGAAAAAAATAAAAAAAGGCAAAAACTACAAAAGAAATAAAAACTAATAAAAAAACTAAAAAAGCTAAAAAACTAAAAAAACTAAAAAAAACTAAAAAAAGGTAAAAAACTAAAAAAAACTAAAACCACGAAAATAATAAGTTAGTGCGTCTGTTCAAAACAGCCATCGATTTGATGCCTACTGATACTCATAAAATTGTTATTTCCGCTGACAAAACGCCTCCTGGCCAACATGTGCGTAGATACAATGCTCCGACTATCGACGAAGTGGCAATCGTTATGGTCGGTGATCAGTTTTTACCTCGAGATATTATTCTACATAAGCGAAACGCTCAGTTGTTAAGAATTGCTGAAACTCATCGATGCTACGATGCCCTACAATATCCTATCATTTTTTGGGATGGAGCCGACGGCTATCACTTTAATATTAAATTGATGAATCCAGCCACTAACAAAGAAATGAATAAGAAATGCAGTGCAATGCATTATTATTCCTATAGACTAATGATTCGGCAGGATGAAGAAAATTATATTTTAAAATGCCGTGAATTGTTTCACCAATTTATGGTTGATATGTATGCTAAAATTGAATCAGAACGTTTGCTATATATCCGCCTGAATATATAAAAATAAGTTGTCTGTGTGTGGATCTGTGGATGGATCAGGTGACGTCATGTTTGTTCGCATATGACGTCTGAATTATTTCACACTAATACAAAAGAAGAAAAAAACTAAAAAAGGTAAAAACTACAAAAAAAACTAAAAAGAAAAAAAACTAAAAAAGCTAAAAAACTAAAAAAAACTAAAAAAAGGTAAAAATCTAATAACTAAAAAAAAACTGAAAAAAATAAAAAAGGCAAAAACTACAAAAAAAATAAAAACTAATAAAAAAACTAAAAAAGCTAAAAAACTAAAAAAACTAAAAAAAAACTAAAAAAAGGTAAAAAACTAAAAAAAAACTAAAAAAAAGGAAAAAACTGAAAAATAAAAGAGAAAAAGAAAACTAAAAAAATATGAATAAATATATATAAAAATAAGTTGTTTGTGGGTTATGTCTGTCTGTCTGTCTGTCGAGTGACGTCGTGTTTGTCCGCATAAGACGTCTGAATTATTTCACACTAATACAAAAGAAGAAAAAAAACTAAAAAAGGTAAAAACTACAAAAAAAAACTAAAAAGAAAAAAAACTAAAAAAGCTAAAAAACTAAAAAAAAACTAAAAAAAAGGTAAAAACTAAAAACTAAAAAAAACTGAAAAAACCAAAAAAAGGCAAAAA